>NW_022474071.1:710000-847500 GCF_902498895.1 Magnusiomyces paraingens
CAAACTGATAATTAAAGATTGTTATTGAGTTATTCTAAATTATAGTTAGTATCACAATAAACGGTATATATAGATTACTTAACCTTGTTTTTTTTTTTTCTATTTTTAAACGAAATAAATTTGAGTATTATGTTAAAGCCAAGATATTCAATTAACGGCTTTTATTTATTTCCTCGACAAACAATCTCTCTTTTTCTAGTTATTAAAAATGTGGGCTATGTCAGAGTTTATAAATATATTTGTGAAATATAATTAATATCTATAAATTTTTTTTTTTATCATTCTACAAGATATTTTAATTTCTAGTGTGTCTTGCCACATTAGAAAAAAAAAATATCTTGTTGAATGAATGCCATTATATATAGTGTAAACGGTGATTTTAAAATAAACAGGTTACTTAGATATTTAATTCAAAAAAAAAAAAAAAAAAAAAAAAAAAAATACTAAGTTTTTGTACCCCCCACATCTTTTATTAACCATACAAACAAAACCCATAGCCTCAATGTATCAAAAATAAAAAACAAGATTAATTCATAGTCATATGGTTAAATCAATTATAACTTACTTTTTTTTTTTTTAAATTTACTTGTTTCTATTTTTTTCATATTTGTCAATAGTTGATTATTTGAAAGTTGGTACAACTTCAAGGTTTTCTTTAAGGTTATTATTTATATATAATCTTTATTTCATATCTTATCTGTGACTAAGCACATAATTGTATTGTAGATAAGCAACTAATTTTTAGACCACAAGAAAAGCTTCCATGATAATAATAATTCAATAAATCAAATCAAACCAAGAAAAATAGTAGAGATGTTTTTGAAAAATAGAATAAATTAAATAAAATATAAAAACAAAGTAACAAAGTCATATGAAAGTCAAGGTGGCTGTCGAGGAAGGTGAAAAAATTGTGGCTTTGAAATGAGTCTCAAGAGGCTATGATAACGGTCCACTATAAAAACCAGGTAATTTATCTTCGACGCTCTATGAAATACTGGTGGTGTTATGACTTTAGGCTTTTAAACACCAAAAAAAAAAAACAAAAAAGCTTCTTTAATACTTTATTCTAACTTTATTTTTTTTTTTTTTTTTTTTTTTTTGGTCACATTTTTTTTATAAAAAATTTGATTTCCTAATATCAGTACCGTTAACTATTTTAACTGCGCCTATTATGGTAATTTATCTTGAGACTATTTTTTGGTTGTATTTATATACTATATAATTTTTAAGATAACAAATGTTGGTGGGACCTTAGCATTACACTTTAAAAAGAGGAGGCTTGTTTAAGGACTCGCCACGATCTCGATAGTCTTTTGCAACACCAAATCACTATTTTCTATGTGTATATAAATGACCAAAGATTCTTCGTTTGTCTCATCTTTTTTTTTTTTTTTTGTATATTTTTTTTTTCCAACAATCAAATATAAGCCCACTTCAAATAAATCATTTTATTACTACTATATTAAAAAAATATATATATATATGAAAGAATTATTAAACGAAGACTACGAATATCTGAAACTTTGGGCCAAGCAAGACGAAAATGAAGAACTTATCACCGATTTTTCCAAACGATTATCTGGCGAACAGTGGCACCATCATTGTGCTTACAAGGCAAAGAATGCATTTACTGCATTTAAAAAGAAGCGCAGGGGAATAATTGCATTGACAACCATCCATCTAGGCAATATTTTCTTAACAGCATTCTCAGCAGGTGCATATGGTCCAATTGCAGCTGTTGCTTCAGCTGTTGCCCAAGCAGGAGGTGATGCTGCAGCATCTGCAGTCATTGAAGCATTACTAGAAGGCTTGATAGAAGCGGGAATAGAAAGTGGTGAAATTACTATTGAACTACTTGCAACTCTGACTAACGAGTATTATGATAATTATAAAAAAGTTATCGAAAAATTGGATGAAAAGGAACATTATTCATATGACGAAGTAAAAGGAATTTTACCATATCCAGGCAGACTTTAAATTTGGACGTTAACAATCACATACTACGTTATAACTTTTTATAATTATTTTTTTTTTCTTTAAACTTTTTTTTATGGATAATTCAAGAGCTTTTATTTTCCTCCCTAGTCAATCATGTCAAGTTTATAAAGTTTTAGTTTTTAAAAGAAAATGATTAATTTTTTTTGGAGAACCATGGTTTAGACATTTTTATAATTACATGCAAATTATCATGATTAGACATCGGTTCAGTTTTATGACGGCTTGCTAGATTTATGTTTAAGAATTGAATATTGCACAATGATGATTACCTTTTTCAATAAAAAAATAAATAAATGCTAGAGTCTCTTCTATTGGTTTAATCGAAATTTCGATACAACTGCATCAGCAGTAACAGCTATCATTTTTAATATTGATTTTAATACTTGGAATCTTGGCTTCGGACCGGGCACTTTACCGGAATCTGATTAGGGTTTCTGAAAGTAAGAGTTAGGTTTGGATAAGGTAAAGTATAAAGATGTAGAGTGTATAGGTACAATGCAATACTTTCAATTGAATAAAGACAAGCGAATAAGTACACTAGTTTTTTTTTTCATTTTTTTTTGAATATAAAACTTTAAAATTATGGTCAATGAAAATGTCTAAATAAGAGATTTACCAGAAAAAGGAAGGGATTCACTTGAATAAGGAAAGGATTTACTTGAATAAGGTTTCTTTTTTTTTTTTTTTAAATAATTCTAGTTTATAGAGAATTTTCTTTTTATAAGAGCTTCCAAAATCAGTGCCTGAAGATCTGTGTATACTTTATTAATATCAGTTTGGTTTTATCAAACTCCTATTTAAGTTCTTTTAATTATTTGCAGCTTTCATTGATCCAATACCACAACAAACCGTGTTTACTCAAATACTAGCGCTACTATACTTTCAAAAAAAAAATCTTTAAAGAACCTTTTTTTTTTTTTTTTTTTTTCTTTTTAGAATTTATAAAAAGGTGTGTCATCAACAAATGAATCTCTAAAGGTATTTTCAAAAATATTTCCTAAGGTTTATCGAAAGGTATTTCCATAAGTATTTTAAAGGTATCTTCAAAGGTATTTAAAAACTCTCAAGCCTTATGAAGCTTAGTGTAAGATTAGGATGACCAAACAAATTGAATTTTTTTTTTTCTAAATGTCATTCTCTTCCCATATTATTTCAAACTCATAATCTTTCCCATTTGTTGTAGGTAAAAAAAAAAAAAAGACAGCAAATCAAAAAATAGAACATAAATCTTAGAAAGGTATTGGTTGTTGACACATCAAAAATCATTAATTGTGGTAATTTTTTTTTATTTTATAATTAGGAAATGCGCCTTTATATAAAGTTTTATTTTTTTACCAACACTGTTTGTATTTGTAAAGTTTGATTCGATAAAATTGAAAAATTTGGAAAATCAATTTTTTGTTGTAATGTATAATCTTAGAATAAATAACTCAGCTGATTATGTCTTCCAGATGTTTTATTGGTAATGAAATAAGTCATTTGAAACCTTTTAGACTCAGTTATCGATATTGTTGCTGTATTTGAAGTATCATAATTAATAATTTTTTTTTTTAAAAGCAGCTCATAATCGCTAATATCTGGAAAATCAAGTCTAACTTTATAAGGATATTGGGAATAAATGATAAGAATTTATTGTTTAAAAAAGATAAAAAATTTCATGTTAGTACTCAAAAAAAAAAAAAAAAAAAACATATTATGATAAATGTGGGGGGACATTTGGATATTAGATGTAATTTTCCATTGAGGTATTAATTAAGATTCTAAATAACGATTATAATCTTACTTTTAAAGAAAAGGAAAACAGACTAAAATATATATGATACAGCAATAATTTGTGGGGTCAATGTTTGCAGAGTAATTTCCCGTCCATTAAAGATCATATACAGAAAATAAATGAAGCCCTAAAAGTACTGAATTTTTGTTTAGACTATTTTTTTTTTTTTTGATTTATATTTTTAAGTCGATTTATCAATATCAGTAATATATATTGTTCAAGCCCAAGAAATCTTATTCTAACAACTTAGTATTAATACTTATAAACAATACTTTTTTTAAGTAAGAAATTCATATTTTTTCAAATCGTCTAAAGTAGATTCTTTTTTGTTTTTTGTTTTTTTATCCATTACTTATTCAATGACCTCTTTAGGTTTATTATATAAAAGAAAAAAAAAATGCTTGATATTGTTTAATGAAATATAAATAAGATGTTCCAAGACAAGACGAGACAAGACAAGATAAAAAGACTCAACATGTGGGTGGGGAAAAGGGAAAAAAAAATATAAAAAAAAAATAAAAATAAAAAGAACGCCCTAAAGCTACAGTAGTAATAAGTAGAGCCCCCCTCCAGAATTACATAATGTTACATAATAATATAAATGATTTAACCCCAACCCTATTCAGATAACTTATCGGCAGACTTTTGCGGCGGCTTTGCTTTTTTTTTTATTTTTTTATTTTTTTATTTTTATTTTTTTTTATGGATAAACCAAAATTATTTAGGTCTTGCAATAAAAAAAAAAGGTTGGTGGCAATGATTTCATGCGTTGAATTGTACCAAACAGAAATCTCTTTATGATGATGGAAATAATAATAATAATAATAATTGCTATGATTCATTGGTAAAATAAATAAAAATAAATGTATGTTCTATAATGATTTACCAAAATATTAAAGCAATGATGTAAGTTGGAAAAAAAACAAATAGAAAAAAAGCAAGATAGATTTTTATTAATATTATAATAATAATATTATTGTGATTTTTATTTTTATTTTTATTTTTATTTTTATTTTTATTTTTATTTTTATTTTTATTTTTATTTTTATTTTTATTTTTATTTTTATTTTTATTTTTATTTTTATTTTTATTTTTATTTTTATTTTTATTTTTATTTTTATTTTTATTTTTATTTTTATTTTTATTTTTATTTTTATTTTTATTTTTATTTTTATTTTTATTTTTATTTTTATTTTTATTTTTATTTTTATTATTGTTTTTTTTTTTCATAATGTTATAGTTTAATTTTAAATGGGATTTCTAATAGAAACATTAAAAATAAAAAATAAAAATGCTGTTTTAATTGAATTAGATTTAACAATTATTTTCAGATAAGATATCTTTAAAACTTTAATGTTGAAAAAAAAAAAAAAGAAATCAATGATAAGACATGTGAGAACGTGCCTTCTTGTGGCTCCGATGATTAAAATTCAATTGCTCATGAGCAATTGAATTTTTTTTATTTTAATTTATTTTTTTTTACAAAAAACTGAGTGAGTATATAAAAGTTAAGTTTCAGATGACTATGAATTGCGCAAGTGAGTTTTTTTTTTTTTTTTTCTTAATTGCGTTGTTGGTGCTGCGCCAATGATTGTCATGGGCTTTTTTTTTTTGGGAAATAGTGGGCTTAATTATTATATAAAAGATTATTTTTTTTTTGTTTTTTTTTGAATTGGCTTTCGACTTATTTGATGGTTACTCTATATATACTATTATTATTATTATTACTACTACTACTACTACTACTACTACTATTATCTAAATGGAGTTACAATATTGTAACCTGAAGAGGAAGTGGCTCGGATAATTTTTTTTTTTTTTAAAAAAGTGCGTGGCTTAAACGAGGCTCATCTATAGGATATATTTTACTATATAACATTCAAATACTTTTTTATTTTTTATTTTTTTTTTTTTTTTATTAGAAATGAAGAAGAAAAACAAAAGTCAAAAAAAAAAAAAAACTTTTACCAGATTAAATAATTATGAGTTGAAGTTAATCAAGATATATATTTATATATATATATATATATATATATATATATATATATATATATATACTACTAAGTAAAGTTTAGTAAGAAGAAGAAAAAAAAAAACGGGGCGCAGAAAGAAAAGATTTTGATTTTGTAATAATTAATACTTAATATACTTTATTTATAATAGCTTGCGTCTTTCTGTTTTTTTTTTTCATAGATATAGCGATCAATGAATAAAGATAAAAAAAAAATTATCATAAAACGGCTCAAATTCCCATTAAATAGGGAAAAACAACGATATATACCACCGAGGAAAATGAAACAAAAAAGGAAGTAAAATAAAAATAAAAATAAAAGGGTAACTTTGTAAGTTTTAGACCGAAATAGTAAATTACCAAAGATATTCAGGGCCAAAAGGGAAATATTAAAAAAAAAAATAAAAAAAATTAACAATAATAATAATAATAATAATAATAATAATAATAATAATAATAATAATAATTGCTTTGTTGTATCAATTACAACAATTATTGAAAGGTCTACGTTATCAATAGTTTAATTAGTTTAATTAGTTTAATAACGTAGACATAAAATGTCCCTTAGAAATAAATAATCATCTATCTTATTCTATTCTATTCCCATCCCCTCTTCCTTTAACTCCCTTCACCACCACCCCCCTAAACGTCAAAAAAAAAAGTATAAATAAATTGAAAAATCTCCTCTTCTCCGGAATTTTTTTTCCTTCTTCTTCTTCTTCTTCTTCTTCTTCTTTCTTTCTTTCTTTTTTTTTTTTCTATCTTTAACAATCAATTCTTCTTTACACATCAGAACATTTATTATCAAATATATATATAAATATAAATATATTATCTCCACAATGAAGTCCTCTGTCATCTTAGCCTCTCTTACTGCCGCTACTGTTGCTCTTGCTGCTAACAATACTACTACTAGCTCAACACCTTCATCCTCTGCTACTGCTAGTGCTTCGACTGCATCTTCTGGTGCTTCCAATGAGCATACTGTTAACACAGCTCTTGCCGGACTTGTTATTTTTGGGTCCATTGCCATGATCCTTTAAAGCAAGCTCAAATAGCATTTATTCAGAAAACTAAAAAAGAAAAAAAAAATATCCAACTAATCAAAACTAATTAATCTTTGTTTTTTTTTTTCGTCTCTTCTTTTCGCTTTTTTTTTTTTTTTAATATAATATTATAATATAATTTTAATTTTTTTCTCACATTATATCAATCAATTGAATATCCAAATAAATTGTAACAACATTTATTGATCTATCTTTTCAAAATATCAAAAAAAAAAAAAAACCCTGAAAAAAAAAAAGATCCTGAAAAAACAAAAAAATTTCACATTTATTTTATTTCCACTTTTCCCTTTTTTTTTTTTTTTTATTCCCTCCGAGCAACTTTAATTGACAAAGAATTGTCTTACTTTGTGTAGGGGCTCAAACCTTGTATATATATATATATATATATATATATATATATATATGCCTTGCTTCCGGAACCTTCTTTTTTTTTTTTAATGTTTTAAGCCTCTTTTTTTTATTTTTTCTTTGGTAGTGATATCATAGCTCATTTAGAATATATATATATATATTCTATATTTTAGATAGAAATCTTCTTGTTTTTTTTTTTTAAAAAAAAAAAAAAAAAAAAAAAATTGTTATTTGGTATAGACATTGAGGTGATATTTATATTTTTGAGTCCAGACATAATTACAAAATTTATATAAGATTTTACAAGAAAATATATATTTATTTAATAATTTATTTAATAATTTATTTAATAATTTTTTTTTTTGACTTTGTTCCTGAAATCTCTAACCCACATAATTGAATGATAGAACGGCTATGGGAGGTTAGTTATCGCTTTTATTCAGCAAAAAAAAAAAATAAAAATTAAAAAAATTGTATTTGTAAACATTCACGTGATATATTTATTTAAATGACATAATACTTAGTCATCACTATTATTAATATCTCTATTTATAGTTAAACGGCACTAACTAATTTCGTCTAAATAAGTTTGCTACTAAACTTTGCGTTCTCAAAACTCCTTGCTTGATAACCTTTTCTTTTTTTTTTTTTTTTTTTTTTTTTTTTTTTTTTTTTTTTAAATAATTATTTATCATTATATTTATATTTATTTATAAATTTATTTATATATTTGTTTTGTGAAGCTCATAAGGTGATTGGCGAGAGTTTTGTATCCTCCTCGAATCTACTCTCCAGGGCAGTATTCTGGGCATAAAACATATAAGATGGAATTTTAATATTTACAATTGATCTACCTTTTTTTTTTTTTTTTTCAATCTATATTAAATAAAATATTTTTAAAAAAAAAAAACTTTGAGATTAAACATTTTATATTTTACTCCGAAAAAAAAAAATAAAATCCAAAAAATCTAAAAAATCCAAAAGTGTCTGTTTGTCTGGTTATCTCAAAGTTTCAACTTTAAAGTAAAATAAGAAAAAACAAAATATTCAAACTTTAGAAAACATTACAATGTTTTTTTTTAACGAAATTTCAGCTACTTATATATATCAATATATATATATTTAGATTTTTATTTATATATCTATATATAAATATATATTTAATTATAATTATGATCACCATTCATACCAACCAGCTGCTTGAATTTTCTCGTCTAGGAAGTTCACGTGGTTTTCAACACCCAACTTATTTTTTACCCCTTTGTATTGTACCAATTCTCAGCATTCTATTGTAGTACTACATCAAAAAAAAAAAACAAAAAACAAAAAGAAATCAGCTACTTTGGTCTTCCTGTTTTTTTTTTTTTTTTTTTTCTTCTTCTTCTTCTTCTTTAAAAGTATAGTTATATCCAGTTTTGTTTTTATTTCTTTTCTAAATTATATGCTGAAAAAAAAAAAAACCTTCCGCTCTTTAATAACCCAGTAATCCATCCAACCCCCGTTCCCTTAAAAGCCTATACACCCATTTGGCTTTAGTATTTATCACTTACCACAGATTTATTTTATTTTCTACATGATTTTGGGTGACGCAAAAGCTTTTGTTCGTGGCCACGTCGTCCAGTGTTTAGGTGCCCGCCGCATGATGACGTTGCTCCTAGCACTCGTCTTCATGTCTGGAATCTTTATCACCTTCATCGTCTTCTCCGACTCTATATCTGACTATACCTACAGTCAATTCTCCGGATTAAGATCTTATGCTACCTCAGGTAAAAAAAACAACAACCAACCAATTCTTACAGAAGGTGATTTTGCAGACGCAAAAACTTACCTATCCCATCACACAGGCAAAAATGCAAACAGATATGTCTCTACTGACCCATGGAGACCTGAATCTGTTTATAATAACGCAGAACCCCCTGGAACAGAACATCACAGACCTTTGGCTCCTAAACTTAATACTTACCGCAGCAAAGGAGAATACCTGCGCCAAACTCTTGTCGCCGACTATGCTCCAGGAACCGAGCGACTTTTCCTCATGATGAAAGAAGGTGCTACTGTACTTTGGGATCGTATCCCTGTACATCTTTTAACCACCTTCACGCGTGTGCCATATTTTGCCATTTATGCAGATGCACCAGCATCCATTGGTGGGTTTGAAGTTATTGACGTGCTGGCCAACGTCACTACCAAAACCCGTGAGAGTCACGATTTCAGATTATATCATCAGCTGCGCGAGATGCGCGACTCTCATGCTATTTTCAACCCCAAAGATGCTCACCTTGAAGGTGGTTGGGACCTTGACAAGTATAAAAACGTTCCAATGCTTGCTCACGCTTTGCGTGTGGCCCCACCTCATGTTGAATGGTTTGCATTCATGGATGGCGATACTTATTTTTTCCTGGACAATCTGCTCGATTATTTAAAGACTCTTGATGCCAAGGACAAGTTGTATTTAGGATCAGGGGCCATGTACAATGATGTTATATTTGCTCACGGCGGGTCCGGCGTAGTTTTGTCTCGTGCAGCGCTCCAAGCGACGTTGGGTATCCACCCTGAATGGGAATTTGATCTGGAAACGGAAACACGTAATTCATGCTGCGGTGATTACATTGTTGCAAAGTTGCTTGAAAAGGCTGGCATTGAGCTTTCACGAGGGTATAGTTACCCGACCACTGGATGGAAATTCCAAGGTCAGCCGTATTGGAATTTACATTCAACCAGTGAGACATGGTGTCAAAAAGTTGTTAGTTTCCATCATCTCACTCCCGTGGAGGTTGAGATTTTATGGGAGTATGAGAGAATGTTGGGGCCCCAAGGTCGCAAACATATCACTTATGGTGACATTTACTTGGACTTTGTTTCACCGTATATTGATGAACGCATGGTAAATTGGAACAATTTTGCACAAAAATGGCAATTTAGTGAGAGTAATGATAGAAGAGATGAAGAAAAGGAGAGAGAAGAAAAAGAAGAAAAAGAAAAGGAAGAAAAGGAAGAAAAGGAAAAGGAAGAGAATAAAGAAGAAACTAAAGAAGAAACTAAAGAAGAGGCTAAAGAAGTCAAACCTGATGACCAACAAAAAACTCGAATGTTTGTTAAGAGAAAAGAAGGAGAAAAAGACGAACAGAGACCATGGTATTCAGAATCCAACTGCCGCAACATGTGCGAGAGTTATGATGACTGTTTAAGCTGGCGGTACCTTCCTGAAGATAAGTTTTGTGGAATGGATGATGCTGTTCGTTTGGGTCAGCCAGTATTTAAAGATGTTAAGATTAGTTCAGTTGATGGTGATGAAAAGTTAGGAGGCAAGGGAGCAATTTCAGGGTTTTTGCTTCAAAGAATTCGCCGGATGCGTGCAGAACAAAAGTGTGATGTGATTTCTGGAATGTCACAACAAGATGATGATGCATATTTAGAAAGAATACAAAGTGGAGAAGAAAAGGATAGATATGAGGGATGGATTCGTCGGCTAGAAAATCAAAAGAAAAACAATTAGAGAGGTGGGGGAGAGGGGAAAAAAAAATTAAAATAAAATTAATGGGAAAAGAGAAAAAAGAAATAAAAATAAATAAAACTGGGGTTTTTAGTTATTTATTTTTTTGGTTTAATGTTTTCTGGGGTAACAAAATGAATTTTTTTTTATACACATAATGATGATACATATATATACTACTACTACTACTACTACTACTACTACTACTACTACTACTACTACTACTACTACTACTACTACTACTACTACTAAACTACTACTAAACTACTACTACTGCTACTACTAATACACTCATCTACTAACTAATTAGTTAGCTATTATATAATATTATGAACGTGAGCAAACACAATTAAACAAAACAAATAATAGGTTTGTTATTTAATAAATTTATTAAGATTTTCATTTTTATTTTTTGAATGATGAGATTTATTTGACCTCAACTTGAGGAAACATGAAGACTCAAATAAACAATAAACTTTAAGTGGGCCAAAAAAAATACCAAAAAAATAGTGGCTCAGCAATTCAATTTTTTACAGAATTTTTTTTTCCAGCTAAAAAGGTTGACGTCGTCCTAAGAAAGCAATTAAGCACGTGACATTTTTCTTTGTGTTTATATCACCATGACTTAGCAGCTAGTATACGCGCCTTCACAGCTGGCATAATAAATTAGGGAAAATTAAAGACATTTAATTTTTTGTAATATATTTTGTAGTACAGTAGAAATAAGGCAGAAATTAAATAGATTATGTAATTTCAAAAAAAAAAAAAATTAGCAGCTAGTATTATCTAAAAAATGAATCATCACAATTATAAACTTTTATAGATAGCATATCGGAGCAAACAAGTAAAACAAAGGTAACTTTAAATTTTTTTTATTTACCTCGTAAAACATTTTAATATTTTTGTATATATATATAATTTAACATTGATAGTCGTACTTTGTTTTAAGCATAATAATCGAGCTCAAAATAAAAAAAAAAATATGTTTTTGAGTAGTCATCATCAGTCAAACAGCTGTCAAAGTCTAAATGTTGGTGAAAAAAAAAAATTGAAAATTTTAAACTTTGGTCTTGGCTTTTTCCCTTTATTAAAAAAAAACCCTCAATTTCTTAATTAGGAAATTTAGTGCGGCTTCTTCTTCTTTTTTTTTTTTTTTTTTTTTTTTTTTTGATTATCTTCCTAGTCTTCCTAGAAAAAGAAGAAGAAGAAGAAAAAAAAAATTTTTTTTATCTCTGCAAACAAACAAACAAACAACCCTTAAAGCCCCTCCTTGTTAGACAAAATAAAAAAAAAAAGACTTTTAACTGTACCCGAATATATGTTTCACTATCATTTCATCAAAATGTCTAACGGCTTTTTTTTTTTCAATTTAAAATCTTTTTTGTATTTTTTTTTTGTTCACCCTCTTTTTAGAATCTTACCCAGAGCTTAAATTTAATTTATTAATGTTTGTTTGTTTGATTTTTTTTTTAAAATATCTTTTTAATTTTTTAAAAAGCTATATTTCTTATCCCTTATCTTCTGCATTCCTTTTGTCATTTGTATTACAATGGTATCTCATACAGTCTTTAATGTCTAAACTTGATGTATTTAAAAACTTGTAAAAAGCCCATCCCCTCTTTTGTATTAGTTTAAATTATTAAATCCTATCACCTGTACATTCGGCCCGATCTAAATATATATATATATATATATATATATAATAACTTTCACTATTTCTTCATATCCACGCGATCTCGTTTGCGTAGTTGGAAATTTTTTTTTTTTTAAAATCTTTTGGTGACGTAGAAAAGCTTAGCGACTGGGTGTGTGCGTTGTCGTCGGCCCCTTTCACTACTATGACGCGGACATTTTTTATTTTATTTTATTTTATTTTAATTTTTTTTTTTTTTGCACCTATGTAACTTTTTTTTTTTTTCTTTTTCAAACATTTAAATATCGCAGTCTATCCTGACTCTTTTTTTTTTTTTATCTTTTAATTTTTTATATTTATCTTTGACAGTTATTTCTTGTTTTTCAGTTTTTTTTTTTTTTTTTTTTTTTTTCATACATCTTTTATAAATTACAATGCCATTCATAAAGGCCCTCCTATGGCATAGCTATAGAGTATTTCGATTGAAAACCATTATAGTTATATTCTGCATCAACTTCTTCATATATCTACTCTGGCCACTAGGCCCACAATATACAAACTTCCTAGAAAAGTCTCTTCGTCCGGCTCCTCTATACTCTTTCGATCCATCAGAATCATTAAAATCACTAAAAACCCTCGGATCACAATATTCTTTCCAATGGGGTGACTGGGCTGATCTATCTCACCTTTACGACAATGCTAAATCAAAAAAGAAAAACTCGGGCCGCTTCCGAAAAACCCCAGTCGAGTCTTCACCAATCTGTGATTATGAAAAATATTTCGGTATCATTAAAAAACGACCTACTTTTGGGTCTCGCACCACTGGTTATTTTGTCAACTGTAACGGTGATAATTACCTGCAGTTCCATTCGTCAATACCGGCTCGGATGGTTTTATTAAACCCAAGTGTTCATCCGCAAATCAGGCATCATCAACAACCAGAAATCAAACAAGTCGATGACGACACAAACTACGTATTCCCAGCACTTATAGATGATGAGTCTCTTTATGGAGCAGAAGAATCCACCTCTAAACGCTATGGTCCTGAAGGCAACTTTACTACCTCTACCACTACTTTGGACAAAATAGATGACTACCATTTCTTACCAATCCCGGAAAACAGATATGAACTCGACCCTAAAATCAACTTGGCTGCTGTTCTTAATATGCTTGACCAAAATCAAGAGGAAGAAGAAGAAGAAGGAGAAGGAGAAGCGAAACTAAAAAGCACTGGATTTTTTTCATGGCTTTTCAAATCTAGCCCTTCATCCAGTCTCGCACATCTTCGCCAGTCATTGCCCTGGCTACCTTCTCCTCGCATCGCAAACCTTTACCGCATGTCCGAATCAGAGCTCGTCTATCGTGTCCAGAAATCAATTGATGAAGAAGCTAGTCTTCAACCTTTACACCCTGAACTCACTGTCCCACAAACCGCTATTGAAGAGCGCATGTTTATTACCCAAGAAATGGCAGAACCTTACCTCGATTTTATTCCATCTAATTGGAAAATGCCAAACTACAAAGTCTTAACCTCTCAAGGTATTCAAGGATCTAACTCGCAGGAACCCAAACTAGAAGATCTGTATCATGCTCGTCTAGTTAAAGAGGAGCATGATAAGGCTCCAATTGCCGACAAGTATTTCCATGAATACGGTAGAGGCAGTGACGCTTTCCATTCTGACTTTCGCTTTTATCATCATTCACCAACAGAACCTGTCAAACAAAAAAATATGCATTACTTGTTCCGCGCATGGTCCAAGTTTGCTCAACAAGAAGGTATTGTTTCTTGGCTTGCTCATGGTACTCTTATCAGCTGGTACTGGAATGGTATCAGTATGCCCTGGGATAACGATTTTGACATTCAAATGAGTATCGCCGAGCTTGATAGAGTTGCAAGGAAATACAACAACACCCTTATTATTGATGAAGAGACCATTAATTCAGATAAAAATATAGATGAAAACAATAATGAGGTTTCTACTGGCCGTGGAGTTTACCTTTTGGATGTCTCTCCACATTACATTGATCGCACCATGGGCAATAAGGAAAATGTCATTGACGCTCGTTTCATTGATACCAAAACTGGAATGTTTATTGACATTACTGGTATTGCCCAAAACAATAATGATACTACTCTCTACGGATGCAAAAACAATCATTTTTACAAAAAGGAGGAACTTTACCCGCTTCGCCTAACACTTTTTGAAGGCGCTCCCATTTACGTTCCAAATGAATACCAAAAGATTCTTGATGATGAGTATGACCGTTGGAAACTCCCTATTTTCCAGACCTACATGTATAATCGGGAAATCAATTTGTGGGTTAATAAGCTTATGTGTCGCGTGCGCCGTGATCACCTGCAGACGCTTGAAGATAAATACCAAAGCAGCACGCGGACTGAATTTCTTGACAACATTGTCAAGTCTGCATCAGAGACACCTTATGATGGGCATGAAAATGTGTACTGCGAGCGCGATCATATATACGATATGTTTGAGTCAGTGAACCATATCACCATATTACATCAGCGTGAAATGGCATTTATAGATGAGGTCCTTGAAATGGACTCGCATTTGGCTGCAGAAGTTAAAAGTAGTCGGAAAATTCCAAAAAGGGATTTTATGTCCTTGAATCAAGAAGAAAAGAGCCAGTTGGCCAAACTTATTACCATGCAACCACCAGCGTTTAAAAGATATTGAGCTGGTGTAATAGAAATAGCAAGCTTATGAGATAGAAGGGAAGAAGAAATTATGGATGATATGACCTTTTTTTTTTTAATAATGTATATAGATTTTTTTTTAATGACACTTATTTACTTTGGATAAACCTTTACATTAAGCTTAGCACACCTAAGGTGTAAACTATTAAAGAGTTGATGATGGGACTGATGTTGAGATTGAAGTTAAAGATAAAGTTGTTGAAAACCCTGGCTGGCTGAGGTGGAGGTGACGTTGCCACTTTTTCAGGCACAAGCCGTTTTTGTGTAGAGGCTTAGCAGGTAGGCAGGCAAGCAGTACGCAGCCAAAAAAAAAATTGGAGATACAAAAGGAGGAAAACGGAAGAAAGTTGGTTTGTTTGCAAACAGTGCAAGTGACGTAATGAATTAGTCAGATGAAAAATTTAAAAAAACTTATATTGCACTTATGTTACATTTATGTTACAAAATATATTACATTTAATCAGGTTATTACGTAAAATTTTTTTTTTTTTTTTTTTTTTTTTTGGGAAAAAAAAAATTAATTTTGGGCTTCGGATCTGAAAAAAAAAAAAAATAAAATAAAAATAAAAAAAAAAAAATACTCATTTTAAACACCAACCCATATAATAACCATATACAAAATGGTGAAAAAAACTGTCAAGGCAAAGGCGACGCCTAAGAAGGACACCACCGCTACAGCCAAGAATACCTCTACCTCTGAGAGAGTCACAAGATCCATGAAATCTTCCCAGACCAAGCGCAAGGTAGAGGAGGTAGAAGAAGAAGACGAAGAAGAAGAAGAACGTGCTCTTGGAAGAACTAGCACACGCGACACGGATGAACTGAGCATTCCTAGTCTTGTTTTTGACGAGGATGAAAGCGAAGATGAAGAGGAAGAAACTGCTATAGATGCTCCTCCTGTGGACGATTCTGATGATAACTCTGACGCGGAGCTTGAGAAACTTATTCGCGAAGAAGAGGGCGATATTGAAGACTCAGATGAAGAAGAAGAAGAAGAAGAAGAAGACTCTGACGCACATGCATTTTCAGACGACGAAGAAGAGCAAGATTATACACCAGACCCTCGTAGACTTAAGGCCATGGGTATTGAGGTCCGTGATCCTGAGGCAAACGGCAAATACTCACGGTTTAAGGACCGCGACAATGTGACATGGACTACCGGTGCTGACAAAAAACCGCGACCACTGCTTCCTGAAATTGTACCTGTTTACGACTCAGATGACACGGACAATGAAGATGTTAATACGATTGGCAATGTGCCTCTTTCTGCCTATGATACCATGCCTCATATTGGCTACGACATTGACGGCAAACGTATCATGCGTCCGGCCAACAAAAGCGCTATTGATTCACTTCTTGAGTCTATTGATCTTCCTACAGGCTGGACTGGCTTAATCGACAAGGATACCGGTGGTTCTCTTAACCTTTCTAAGGAAGAATTGGAGATTATCAAGCGTATCCAGCGTGGTGAAAACCCTGACGACTCTGTTAACCCTTATGAGGATTACGTGGACTGGTTCACCCACGAAAAAACAATCACACCTTTGGAGGCTCGTCCTGAACCCAAGCGCCGTTTTGTGCCATCAAAGCATGAGGCCAAGCGTGTTATGAAGATTGTTCGTGCCATTCGTGAGGGCAAACTTGTTCTCAAGAAGGCTCCCAAGTTTGGCGAGGAAGCCAATGAGGATGAGGATTTCCAAGCCTACGACATTTGGGCTGAAAATGAAAATGAACAGGTCCGTGTTCGTGAAGATCACTTACCAGCTCCGAAACTCCCCCCACCTACAAATGACGAATCTTACAACCCTCCTGAGGAATACCTGCCTGATGATGAAGAACGTGCTGAATGGGAACGTACAGCTCCTGAGGACCGTGAACGTAATTTCTTGCCCAAGAAATATGACTCTCTGCGCAAGGTTGCGGGCTACGGCAATGCTGTTCGCGAGCGTTACGAACGTAATCTCGATCTGTATTTGGCCCCGCGTGCTCGCAGACCCAAGGTAGACATTGACCCTGAATCTCTTATTCCTGAACTGCCTTCACCCAAGGATCTTAGACCGTTTCCTATCAAGTGTTCTATCATTTACGCAGGCCATAAGGGTCGTGTTCGTGCAGTTAGCATTGACCCTACTGGCCAATACTTGGCCACTGGCGGTGATGATGGTACTGTTCGCATTTGGGAAGTTATGACTGGTCGTGAGTTGTGGCGTGTGAATGTTGTTAAGAATGATAACCATGATGATGAGGAGGAAAACAATGATGAAGAGGAAAGCAGTGATGAGGAGAAGGACCGCAGTCAGGATGATCATGTGGATGCAGTTCAATGGAATCCTAACGCGGAAAGTGGCATTTTGGCAGTGGCTGCAGGTGAAAGCATATACCTGTTGGTGCCGCCATTGTTTGATATTGAAAAGGAGAATAAGGGCCGTGAGTTGATTGAGGCCGGTTGGGGTTATGCTACAGGTGGACATTTGCGCAAGACCAAGGAAGAAAAATTTAATGCAGAGGGCGAGGATGGAGAAGAAGATGGAGATGCCGAGTATGTTAAGAAGAAGGAGGTTGCCAAATGGTCCAAGGCTGGAGCCAAATTGGTTGATAATGGTGTGGGGGCAATTGTGCGATGCAAAAAGCCTGTCAAGAAACTTTCTTGGCACCGCCGGGGCGATTACTTTGTGACGGTATCGCCTAAGGCCCAGAACCTTGCAGTTCTTGTGCACCAGCTGTCGAAGCACAGCTCGCAGTCGCCGTTTAAGCGGTCCAAGGGCATTGTGCAGGACGCCATGTTCCACCCGACCAAGCCGCAACTTTTTGTTGCTACACAGCGTTATATTCGTGTGTATGACTTGCAGGCTCAGATTCTTACCAAGAAGCTGTTGCCCGGTGTGACCTGGCTCAGTTCTATTGATGTTCACCCTCTTGGTGACAATGTTATCACGTCGTCTTACGATAAGCGTGTGACTTGGCATGATTTGGATTTGTCGGCACGGCCGTACAAGACTCTTCGTTACCATGAAAAGGCCATTCGTCAGGTTGCATTTCATAAGGGTGGTCTGCCGCTGTTTTGTTCAGCTTCGGATGATGGCTCCATTAATGTGTATCATGGCACTGTTTATGATGATTTGATGAAGAATCCTTTGCTTGTGCCATTGAAGATCTTAAAGGGCCATGAAGTTAAGAGCTCTTTGGGTGTTTTGTCTGTTGTCTGGCATCCCAAGGAAGCTTGGCTGTTTAGTGTTGGTGCTGATGGAACTGCCAGAATGTGGACCACCTAAAGGATGGACAATAATAATAATAAGCAAAGTCACAAATGATGGGAAAAGAATATAAGTAAAAAAAAAAAAAAAAAAAAAAAAAAAAAAAAGAGTCAAGTCTAAGACATTAAAATATATATATATATATAAAAAAAAAAGAATTATACAAGTAAATATAATAAAGATAGATTTTTTTTAAAAAAAAAAAATATGTTATCAATGCGAAAAGAGGGCTTTGTTAAAAGTCACGATGTCCCAAAACACGCCAGTTTTCGACAGGTCCTTCGCACAAAACTAAAGATAACCGAGTACCACGGAACCCAATTCTGCGCTCAATAAACTCTTCTCCAAACAGATCTGAGATCCGTGATTTAACTGTCTGTTGCAGAGCCTCATCAATCGGGTAACGATTGGAATACACTAGAGACACGTGGGGGTCAAACTCAGCCTTAAGCCATTCTGCAGCTTCGCGTGCAGCTTGGGCTGCAGCTTCTTGGTATTCAGGAGAAGATGGTAACAATCGTGGCGCCAGTTCTTCCGGTTTATTTTGTGGTTGTAATTGTGATTGTGATTGTGATTGTGGTTGTGGTTGTGATTGTGATTGTGGTTGTGGTTGTGATTGTGATGGTGATTGTGATTGTGATTGTGATTGTGATTGTGATTGTGATTGTGATTGTGATTGTGATTGTGAATGTGAATGTGGTTGTGAAGAGGTTGTTTGTTGTACTGGAGGAATTGAAGACATTGACTTTTTCGAAGAACTATTACTGCGCCTGCTGCGCGAAGAATCTGAAGATACAGGAAGAGATGGTTGTGGATTATTTAAAGAATTAGATTCTGAGGAGTTTGTTTCTGAGGTTGTTGCAGGGGTTTCAGGTTCCGGGAGCGGGATACCGTTTTTTTGTTCCGTAGTTGGAGATGTGACTGTTGATGTTGTAGTTGAAGATGAGCGTTTACGTTTGATGCGAAGCAGCTTAGGTAGGATTACAAACTCTTCACGACAAATTTGAGCAAGTGATAAAAGTTTTGGTGATCGTTCAGCACGAATAAAGACCTTTTTTGTATATTTGGAACCATATGCGACAGCAGCAAATAAAACATCAATAGAGTCTACAGCTGATGCAGCAGCCTTAGCTCCATTGAGAACTGCATCAATTTGGGTACGTGAGTTGGGGTCAATATCGATTTGTGAAGTGACTGTCAAATGGGGTCGGAACCGTGGCGCGTCTTCAAACAATGGCCGTAGTGATGAGATGGTGCTTTGCAAGGACGAGTTGATCATGGAAGCCGGATTAGGCTCGAGCCACAATGAGATACCTATATTTGATGAGATGGCCATGTGGTTAGAAGATAAGGTATTAAGGGGCTAATGAATAGGGGAGATAGAGTGAGAAAAAAAAAATATTAGCAAAAAAAAAAAAAAAAAAAACTGATATATATATATTATATATAACTATTGTGTGAAATGGAAATCTCTATGAAGGTGGAGATGATGATGGCGGACATAATAAAATATGAGAGCCCTCTTTAAGAGAAAAAAAATTTTTTTTTATTTTTATTTTTATTTTATTTTTTTTTTTTGGAGAACCGGTACCGGAAGGGTATTAGAAAATCGCTCGTCAAAAAGGCCGACTGTCCAACAACGTCAGAGGGGGGGAAGGACTTTTGGTTCAGTTTAAAAAATAGATGAGCTCAAAGTGATTTTATAATAATAATAAAAGATTGAATTGAAAAGTCTTTTTAAAAAAAAAAAAAAGAATTGTTTATTTATTTAAAAGTTCAGACAAATAAAGCCATTTTGATAAATTTTATATTTAATAAAACATACCCATGATGTGTTGTGTAAATTAGTGGTGGTGGTGGTGGTGTTTGGAGAGGCTTAAAAAAAAAAAAAGGAAAGAATTTTTTATTTTATTTTAAAGACTCTGACAGAAAAAACTTGAGAGTTAAAAAATTAAAAAAATAAAAAGCCTCTTCAGAATGAAAAAAAAAAAAAGAAATCTTCACGGTCACCCATTTTCAGCATGAAAAACCAGTAACCAGTCTGGACTTTGAAGAACACCATCATCAGGAACAAAAAGTTCACAGACAAGTTTAATCAAAAGGTTTATCTTAAAAAAAAAAAAAATATGTTATATAAATTGTATATAAACCTTTTTTTTTTTTTTTAATTTTTTATTTTTAAGTCAGTCATAGAAACTTCCCCAGATTCTATGTATTCTCAAGTACTAAGTACTAACTACTACTCATTATTTAACTACTCTCCCAAACTGTTCCTGACCATGAACCATCATATCAAGTCTGCAAGATTCCCAAAAAAAAAATTGCCTTGTTTTTTTTTTCTTCTTCTTATTCTTCTTTTTTGTAATTAAACTTTCTAGCATTAACCATTTAAGACACTCGATTTAAAGATATTCAATCAATCACTTGGGATTTTTAATGAAAGATATGAAAAAAAAAGACTTTAATCCAGATATACTTTTAAGACCCGGTTCAAACTCATGCACCGTTTTGAGTGGGTACTATGGATGGGAGTATTTTTTTTTTTTACTTGTTACAAGAGTTCACTTTTTTTTTCTTAAATTATTTTGATCAATAGACCAACCCTCTAAATTGAGCTTTACACGTGTATATATGACAGAAAAAAAATATATATATCTAAATTTTAATATTTACTCCTGGTTCAGGCTTTAATCAGTCTTTTTAATATCAACATCGTGAGCAATCTTCTTGAATGCATCGGATATGTCCTTGAAAATATCCTCAGCTGCAACTGCACTTCTTGCAGTAAAATGATCCTTAATATCGTCAATAACTTTATCAATACCAGACTCATGGTCAGGTTCATGTTTCTTGAAAGCATCTGCTATGTCCTTAAAAATATTATCAGAAATTGCACTTCTTGCAACAAAATGATCCTTAATATCGTCAATAACTTTATCAATACCAGACTCATGGTCAGGTTCATGTTTCTTGAAAGCATCTGCTATGTCCTTAAAAATATTATCAGGAATTGCACTTCTTGCAACAAAATGATCCTTAATATCGTCAATAACTTTATCAATACCAGACTCATGGTCAGGTTCATGTTTCTTGAAAGCATCTGCTATGTCCTTAAAAATATTGTCTGGATTTGCATTTCTGGCTGCCAGGTGACCTTCGAAGGAAACAATGGGATATGCACTGACAGACATAACAAGTGCCGAAAAGGCGGTGAAAATGATTTTGGTGCTAACCATTATGAAATTTATTGAGATTTTTGTTTTTTTAAGGAAAAAAAAAGAAAAAAAAACGAGTGAAGAATTAGTTGGAGGAAAAAAAAAAAAGGAAGGATTTTATTTTGTTATTTTTAGTTGTTTAAATTGATTGAGCGAATTGAGTTATTGATAAATATGGGAAAAAAAAATTTTTTTCACGTTATTTTTTATTCTATTTATACATCACGAACATTTGAAATATATTGTAATTGAACCATCGACTTTTGAAACGGTACTACCATTCCGTGCTTTTCTTCTTTTGAAATTAACAAAAAAAAAAAAAAAGTCGCTCAAAAGACTACAAAATTAAGTTATGGTCACCTTTTCATTTTATTTAAACGTACAAATTCTTAACTCAGAAAATCAAAAGAATTATTCCAAGTCTCTTGAAATTTTTTAAACATTTATAGTAGTTAAGGTCATCCGATAAAATGAATTTAAGATGTTGGTTCATATAGGAGGGGGATTTTATTTGAAATTTTATGACCTGTGGTTTAATTGCTGTAGGGTCAGTCTTTGACTTGTATTCACTTCGGAGCTTCCCTTTTCACAAAACTTTTTGATTTGATAACTTGGTATATGTATGATTTATGACGGCGTTTGAAAGACTTTTTTTTTTACTTTTTTTTTTTTTTGGAAAATCAGAAAAGCGAAAAAAAATAAAAAATAAATAAGATTACTCTCGTAGTTTTGATGACAAGAAAAATTCCCTGATTTTACAAACTGTCAAACAATTTCAAAGATAACTATATAGAATTTGTTATTTGCACCAATATTTTACCTATTTTGTATCTACTCTCTATGCAATATATGGTCAATGGACATGCAAATTCATACCGAGAATTGTCAATATTGAGTCTTACTGGTTTTTTTTAAAAAAATTTTTTTCCCCTTTAAAATGTCTTTTAATGTATCAAATCTTTCAAGAGTCAATTAACTCGTTTGGAAAAATTAGTTTATGCTAATGCTTATTTTCCTTAATTTTTAAACTGATTTCTTTTTTTATTTTTTTTAAAAAAAAATTAATGCAGACGTTGATTAAGGCCATATCAATTGAAAAACACATCTTTAAAAGAATATGATTCAAAAAAAAAAGGAAATTAAAATAAAATAAAAATAAAAAGTCAATGATACTGATTTTTCAATTATAAAAAATGTCAATATACTATACGTTGAATTGAAATTTTTTTTTAATATAAATACAGGCTTTTTTTTCCATTATTTCCTGTTTTTTTTTCTTATTCTTCTTTTCTGCATTACAACAATCACTATCATTCAATCATTTCAATTCATTCATTTCAATTTATTTACTTCAATCTACTTTTCCAACTATTTTACAATCCTTTTATTATTATATTCACAATGGTCAACTCCAAAATCTTCTTTTCTGTTTTTTCTGCACTTGTAATTTCTGTCAGTGCCTATCCTATTGTTGCCCTTGATGGAACCCTGGCTGCTCGCAATGCAATCCCTGATAACAAAGACCTTCTTAAGAGTGTGTCAGATACTCTTAAGAAACTGGACCCTGACCATGACTTTGACTTGGAAAAAATTGTTAGTGATGTTAAAAGCCACTTAGCCGCTAGAAGTGCAATTCCTGATAACAAAGATCTTTTAAAGAATGTGTCTGATACTCTTAAAAAACTTGACCCTGATCATGATTTCGATCTTGAAAAGATTGTCAACAATGTCAAGAGTCATTTGGCTGTTCGAAGCGCCATTCCTGATAACAAGGACCTTTTAAAGAGTGTATCTGATACTCTTAAGAAACTTGACCCTGATCATGATTTTGATCTTGAAAAAATTGTTAACAATGTCAAGAGCCATCTTCTTCTTTAATTTTTTTTTATTATTATTACTTTAGTTTCTTTTAGTTTAGGTTTTTTTTTTATGAATTTTAATTTGAATTTGAATTTGAAAATCCCCAATATCGTTTTTGCAATGTTTAGCCGTGCTTATTATGTCATAGCTTATATAATTTTATTAATCAGAAGGACACTGAGATAATGGTATCACCAATTAAAAAAACCCAACATTTGGACAATCGTGACCTCTTTTTTGTTTCTTAAATCCACCTTTTTCTATTTATTCTTTTCTTTACTTTACTTTTATTATTCTTGGTTTTTTTTTATTCATCTTTAATCACTATATATGACAATTCAATAAACATGGACAATACACCAAATACTGAAGGTCTTGACCAGCAGGCTCCCTCGTCTTCTGGTTCAGAAACCTCCCAGCATCTTGCATCTTCACTCAAGTTCGCCACCTTTCGGTCTTTTGTCGACTCAGCCTTTTTCCACGAATTGTCGGCCCGCAAACTCGACCATATTAAACTGGACGAAACACCCATCCCTGTGTTGGGGAGCTATTCCGAAGCACCTTCTACAGCCGTGTCGTATGCGAGTTTTTCCGTGACAAGGACTTCATTCAATGCTACTGACTATACACCACTGACATATACTGCTCCACCAGCCGTGGGCGCACCTGGCCGGCTACTCGACCTCAATACGATAGAGTCATTTAAATCGTATGACCGGGCTGGACTTTTGCGTACACGCATGCAAGAGATCACTTCTACAGTACTTTCTGGAGAGGCGCTGAGGGATCCCTCCTTGTTGTGCACATATCAAATTTTAATGTTTTCCGACCTTAAAAAGTATAACTTTTACTACTGGTTTGCATTCCCCGCGCCACTACTTGATTGGCGTGCGGGAAAAGTAGAAGCTAGTTTTGAAGTAACCAAGGACGTTTTGACAGCAATCGAGAGCTGGCGTGGTGAGGTGGACCCAAAACAATGGGGGTTTTTCCTGCTCAAAAAGGACCAAAGCTCAGATGATGAACAAGGCTGGAAGGTCGGCCAACTCAGTGAATACGACACATTTTTGTCAACAATAGAAACTGAAGAGCAATACTTGACGTTTGTTGATCCGTCACCCCATGAATTGATAGCAGGCTGGCCACTAAGAAACTTGCTGTTGCTAGCATTTCATTATAAGTTATTTGAGAAATTTCCACATCTTAAAGTGCTAGCTTACCGTGGCCGACCCGGAGCCAATAAACCACGAAGCTTTGTACTGAGCGGGTTAGAATCTCCACTGGATGACGCGAGTTTGACGGCATATCTCGAAGCAGTGCCCAAGGCCACTGGGTGGGAACGGCTACCAACCACTAACAAGCTAGCACCAAAACACACAAACCTCGGTGCACTGATTGACCCCGTTCAACTGGCAGATCAAGCTGTTGATCTTAACCTCAAACTGATGAAGTGGCGGGTAGCCCCAGACCTTGACCTTGAAGTTGTAAAAAATTCACGATGCCTTCTGCTCGGTGCCGGTACATTAGGATCATACATTGCACGTGGGCTTTTAGGATGGGGGGTACGTACGGTGACACTAGTTGATAGTGGTCGCGTGTCATACTCCAACCCAGTGCGACAACCTCTTTACACCTTTAGGGATTGTGCCGATGGTGGTAAGCCTAAAGCAGAGTGTGCTGCTGCAGCACTACGTGAGATTTATCCTTCAGTCGAAGCTCGCGGTGTACAGTTGGAAATACCAATGGCCGGGCATGCTGTACATGACGAACCATCGCAGCGGCGGGACTACGAGGAGCTTGAAGAGCTCATTAAAGCACATGATGTTGTGTTTTTGCTAATGGACTCGCGGGAAAGCCGATGGTTGCCCACAGTCATGTGTGCTGCGCAGTCTAAGCTGGTGATTAATGCAGCATTAGGATTTGACAGCTATGTGGTGATGCGGCATGGTGTTGTTGCCGAGGGTGCTCCAACGCCTAACCTTGGGTGCTATTTCTGTAACGATGTTGTAGCACCACTTGATTCGTTATCAAACCGTACACTGGATCAAATGTGCACGGTGACACGACCCGGTGTGGCCATGCTAGCTAGTGCAAATGCGGTAGAACTACTAGTATCAGTGCTGCAACATCCAAACAAAGGCCTGGCACCATCTACAGAGTATTCAGGGAAAGACAAGGAGCATTCGGGAAGCCCAGCTGCTACTGGAGCGTTTGGAAGCCAGATTCCTCACCAGATTCGTGGATTTTTAGGGTCATTTGATAGCATGAAGGTGACTGGTGCTGCATACCCCTCATGTTCTGCATGCTCTGCCCCTGTGAGGGAAGAATGGATCACACGCGGATGGGAGTTTGTAAAAGATGCACTCAACAATCCCAAATACGTTGAAGAGTTAAGTGGGCTAGCTGAAGTTCAACGCAAAGCAGAGGAGCTTAATCTTGGAGGTGATGGTGAAGATGGAGATGATTGGGCCTTGTCAGATTAGAGTGTAAAAATAAATTTAATATAAGCATAGGCTAATTAAGTCTATTACATTCAAGTATATAACCACGAGTGTGAAAACTTTACCTTTATTACGCAATTATATATTAATGATACAAAACAAAACAAACCATGAGAATATCATGGACTTTCCTTCTTTTTTTCTTTTTTTTCTTCTTTCTTCCTTCTTCTTTTATTTATCCCTAATTATCTTCCTCCTTCTTAATTTCCTGATCAGAGTTTCTGAAATATTTTTTAAGATCAATTCTATCGCTGACTTGGTGCTCAGCAGGGACCTGAGTGCGCTTGTTCCAAAGATCAACAAAAGAACTTTCACACTTACCCTTAGTGTTGCATCCAGCAAGATGGACAATAAAGTCACCTGGCTGATAAGACCAAACCCACTTAGGATCATCAAAGTAAGAGTTGAGAAGACGCTGAGGGACCAAGCCAAAATGTTGTTGGAACCGTTCATGGTTAAGGAAAATATGAATAAGAGCATCTTGTTCGCGGCGGATATATTCTTGCTTTTCAAAAAGTTTATCTTCCCACATTTCAAGCAAAAAGTCTGAAAAGGCAGAACGACGGATGAAAAAGGAACCGGCATTAAGACCGAAAAAGTCTTGGGAAATGACCACATCAATATTATCAAAATCAACCTCACCTTTCTCCATGTAGGCACCATTGTAAAAATTGGCTTCAGGGTCACGGAGGGGTCTTGAATAGGTGATACGTTCCTTGAGAGCACGCTTGTGTAAAATGTGCTTGGTGATATCAATTTCTGCATTCATAATAAGGGCATCAGTGTCGAGCCACCAGACCCATTCAGACTCGGGGAAAGTCTCAAAAGCTTCACGGATGGCACCCATCTTAGACCAGACGGGATGCCAGCCAGGCTTAACATGACGAGTAAGGTTAACAAAAATCTCATTATAGCCGTGGTAGGAGCAGTACTCTTTACGGTTTTCACGAGCAGCCTCGAGTACACCACCAATCTCAGAGTTACCTTTACCATCCGAAGCAGTCAAGATGACAATATTTTTCGCAGCAGGGTGTAAAGTTCCCTCATCAAAGTCCTCGGGCAAAAAGGCAACGGGTGATTCAAAGTTCTTAAGCTCTTCATGTTCCATACCAAGGAAACGGCCTTGAAGCTTGCTAGATTCTTTCTTTTGCTTCTTTTCTGAAAGCTGGGAGTGCATCTTCATGTAGTTCAGATAGCGCTTGTGACGGTCAGCAACACGTTCTTTAAGACTGAGCTTTTCGGTATCAGGGTTAGAGCTGGCACGATATTTGTCATAAAGAGGAGGGGAATTATCATTCTTGTCGTCGTCTTCTTTTTCTTCTTCCTCCTTTTTAGTATCTTTCTTTTCGTCCTTGTTCTCCTCCTTCTTTTCGTCCTTCTTTTCATCTTCCTTAGGCTCCTCCTTAGGAGTTTCCTTTTTATCATCTTCCTTGGATTCCTCCTTAGATTCTTCCTTGGATTCTTCCTTAGATTCCTCTTCAGGAGTGGCACCTTCTTCTCCCTCTTTATTTTTCGGGTTGGTATTAGCCTGTTCTTCACTTTCCTTAGCCTTATCCTGAATCTCCTTTTCATCCTGCTGTTCTTGTTGTTCAGCAAGTTGCTGTTCTTCTACATTATTTTCGTTTGAAGAATCGGATTCCTCAGGCTTTTTTTTCCGGAAATCAGGCTTACCCTTGGGGAATGGATCAGGGACTTGGAATGGAGTCTGGATCCGTTGTTCATCATTACTAATTTCGTAGTGATCTGATGAGTAGGTGTTGCTCATATTGTACACTAAGTACAACAGAGCAAACCCAATGAATGAGTAGAAGAGGAAAGCACGCCGCTTAATCATTAGAGATGAGCTAAGTATGAAATAGTTTTTTTTTTTTTTTAGTTTTAATAAATAGCTCTAAAAATGAGTTAAAGGTAGAGATTAAAAAAAAAAAAAAAAAAGGAGTAAGTGCTGTTAAAAGAAAGTTAAATACACAAAGAATTTGTCTTTTAAAAAAAAAATATATTCAGATAAAAGGGGGTGTGTGTGTTTTTTTTATTTTTT
This sequence comes from Magnusiomyces paraingens, assembly GCF_902498895.1. NCBI lineage: Eukaryota > Fungi > Ascomycota > Dipodascomycetes > Dipodascales > Dipodascaceae > Magnusiomyces > Magnusiomyces paraingens. The sequence goes on from NW_022474071.1 coordinate 737,912, forward strand.
TTTAAGGTGATGATGATGTACAGTGGTTGTGACCCTTTAATATAATATGGACTTTTCAGGCACACACCGCACACACCACACACACTCACTCAACATAAATTAGAGGCCACCATGGAGACAACAACATGAAGTTTAAACAGGTGGGCTTTATATATATATATATATAAAAAAAAACAATTGAAGATTTAAAAAAAAAAGAAAGAAAAAAATAATTTTTATTAATCAATTATTATTTCAAATAAACATTTAACTTTTCCTAAAGTATTATTATTAATGTTCATTGGATCTTTGGATCTTTGGGGAAAAAGAAAAAGTGCGACTTCCATTTGGCTGGTGGGCATGCCAGGGGTGCCTAAATTACTGCCAAAGGCCACGAAAGCTATAGTTAAATCACGTGAACATTGTTTAAAAAAAAACACCCTTTTATCAAAAATCACTGCAAGTCACGTTTTTATGTTAATTCCCTAAAATAGAATATCATGTGATAAATCTTATCCACTTCCCTTTAATGTTATAAAGGGGTTGAAATTACCAACTTGGCTTTTAAAATGCCAAATTTATGAATTAATCTAAGATATATATACATTTATAATAATTAAAATAATTATTTGAATTAGAAAGTAAATAATTTTAATAATTGACAATGTTCAAGGTTTACAAAGTGATACAGTAGTAAGTGAACAATATATATAAGTAGTGTAATTAATGTACTCACTGTGGTCACAATAGATCTAGCAAAATGAAAAGTTATTGAAACACACGTTTAGACGGTGAAGACTCAATATATAAATTGATATTACCAACAAAAGGTCAACAGTAAAAGATTTGATTGAAAACTCCACATGTAAAGATTCAACAAATTAAGATTCAGCAGATGAGTATTCACTAAACTGAAATTCTGTTTATAATAGGTTAAGATACTATGGTTTCTTTGATAAAAACATATTCACACAAGTATAATTGGATTTTAGAAGTATATTATTATCTTTTGAAAATCATATTTTTAATAGAATAATTTTTGTTCATACTATTTTATCAAAATATTTGTAATAAAACGTAACATTAAAACTAAATCTTTTAAGATTTTCATATCCTAAATTATTTTTTTATTTTTTTTTTTTTTTTCAATAATAGTAAACTTATATTATAGCATCTTCAATAGAATATTTGATCCTGAAAACATTAGATCAGAGTTAATTTTTCACTTTATAATAAATTTAACGGAATTTCCCAAAATGAAACTGGGTGTTGTAATTTTTTTTTTTAGTATTATATAAATAATATGGGTTAGGGTTAGGTAATTTTTTAAAATCCATTATGTTAAAATTTTTCAAACAATACAAGCCTCCATTCAAGTTAGGTCATCATCACCAACTCAGGGTTAAAAAAAATAAAATAAAAGTAAACCTTTTTTCTTCCTCTCTATTTTTTATTTGAACATACACATTTAAGGATAATATCCTCCCCCACCGCCACTCAAAATTAGGGGGGAAAAAAAATAGAAAGAAAAAAAAAATTTCTCAATAATGGCAGAAGGACCACCTCCGAAACGGAAAAAGGCCATAGATTACGATGACGACGACGACGACGAAGATGAAGGACCATTAATAAAACGGACGCGGCTAGAAAAAAACACGACTCTTGAAAATGGCTATGGAGATAGGAAAGGAGAACAAAAACATGGGTCACGTTCTGCAGGCACAAAATCATCAGGAGTGTCTACTAAGCAGAATACTGGCGATTCTTTGAAAGACACGACTAATGACACAACCAGAAACAAAAACAAAAACAAAAACAAGACAGATAATGATAATAATAACAATAATAATGACAATAATGACCCTAAAAACAATAAGAAACATGATACCAATGATAAAAGGGCATCGCCCGCACCTACTAAAACAGTCTCTTCGGATGTAGTAATTGTTAATGACTCTTTGAAAAGCAAAAACTCAGATTCTGGAGCCAATGACAATAATAAAGATAAAACAGAAGATGGTGATAAAGATAATAGTACCTCAGTTACAGGAACCTCTGCTGGGGATGAGGAGACCACAGATGGTGGTTTGGTTACCAAATTTGTTTTTGATGGTGTGGAGTACCCTTACAAGGAACGGCCAGCGGTACTTGAAGAAATGAATGGGATAATTGAGTTTCGAGTAGTAAACAATGATAATTCAAAAGAAAACATGATGGTACTGACAGGTCTTAAAAACATTTTCCAAAAGCAATTGCCCAAGATGCCGAGAGAATATATTGCACGATTAGTGTATGATCGGTCCCATGTTTCTATTGCAGTTGTACGAAAACCATTAACAGTTGTTGGTGGCATTACTTTCCGACCTTTTGAATCACGCACATTTGCTGAAATTGTATTTTGTGCAATTTCATCTACAGAACAAGTTCGAGGTTATGGTGCACACTTGATGAATCATCTTAAGGACTATGTGCGGAATGCTTATGCTGGTCGTATTAAAAACTTTCTGACATATGCTGATAATTATGCCATTGGGTACTTTAAGAAGCAGGGCTTCACCAAAGAAATTTCCCTTGACAAGAGTATTTGGATGGGTTATATTAAGGATTATGAAGGTGGTACTATTATGCAATGTACTATGCTCCCTAAAATTCGTTATCTTGACGCAAATAAGATTTTGCTGGTGCAAAAGGCAGCTATTATGCGCAAGATTCGCGAAATTTCCAAGTCCCATATTGTCAGACCGGGTCTCCAAGTCTTTAAAAATCCAGAAGTGACACAGATTGACCCACTTACTATCCCTGGACTTAAAGAGGCTGGATGGACTCCAGCAATGGATGAAATTGCGCGCAGACTTAAACGATCACCTCATTATGCTGTGATGCAGGCATTGCTAAATGAGATGCAGGCCCACCCGTCTGCCTGGCCCTTTGCTGAGCCAGTTAACAAGGATGAAGTTGCTGATTATTACGAAGTTATTAAAGAGCCCATGGATTTGTTCACAATGGAGCAACGTCTTGAGGCAGACGCGTATGCCACTTTGGAGCAATTTCTTTACGATGCACGGCTTATTTTCAATAATTGCCGCAAGTACAATAACGAAACAACAACGTACTATAAGCACGCGACAAAACTTGAAAAGTTTCTTTATTCCAAGATTAAGGATTATCCTGAATATGCCCATGTACTCGATTCTTAGTTTGTATTCTATTTAAGGTATTATGTTTTTTTTTTTTTTATCTTTTATCTTTCATCATTCATCATTCATCTTTCATTTTACTCAACCAGTTACATGCCCATGGCCCGCATGTGTGCCATTGAAAATGAATGCGGATTCATGCTGCGATGTGCATTTTGAACCAGATATGTGAGTTCCTTCATGTAGGATTCCTCGTCTAGCCCTGTAATTTCTTCGGGCTTGAATGCCAACTTGTAAGGAATAAGAGGAACTCGAGTTAACATTTTGGAAAACAATCCAAAGGCAAGAGCTCGTTGATACAGATTTGTAACGTTTTCAAATGCAATAAAGACACGTTCGTGAAAGTACCAAGCATGCTCGAAAATCTGGAAAAGTCGTTTGAATGCCACTGTCAATGTACGCACGGTCAGCGCCGGCATAATGGTACTCAGTGGTCGGTCCAAGTCAATGACGCCAATGTTAACAGTATCCATGGCCCAGTCAAGAGTATGCCACACGTAATCCATGGCACTGCAACGGTGTGGTCGTGAGTGTCCGCTTCCACACATTACCGTTGGCGACCCTGGTGGGCCTCGGACCATAGTAGTGCAATCAGGTCGGGTTGCTGGGTTGCCGCATCCATCAAGTGAGATGGCAACTGCCAGCCAGTTGAGCTCTTTAATTAGTCGCTTAATATGCAAGAAAGTCCAAACGACTGGGGTTGCCACTCCAGGTGGCGTCACCAGAAAGTTAAGAGTGGACTCGTTGGCCACGAGAGTGGAAAGATAGCGCTCCAAGTCAAAGATGGAGTTAATGTTGTTGTATACGTTGCCAATGTAGTCAAGGTCCTTGACCTGGGCTTCTGAAAGAAAAGTCAGGAGGGAGCCAAACTTTTCTTCGTCATCAATATCGATGCGATCCTTAAGGCTGCCATTGTCGTCGTCGTCTTTAGCTTCTACATGATCAGTGATATCCACTATATCTTGATTATCTTGATTATCTTGATTATCTTGATTATCTTGATCAACGCTTCCGGACCCGAAGATGACCCGCATGTCGTCTGAGTTATCAAGATGTTTCAAAAGGGTGGTTGTGGTTGTTGTGTTTGTGTTTGTGTTTTGGTTTCCAATTGTGGCGGTGTTTATTGTGGGGCTGGAAGAAGAAGAAGAAGAAGTGGGGATTGGGGCGTCGTTGGGTACGTCGCTAACAAATGGCTGTTGTAGTGCTTGAGATGTAGAAGGTTCTGGAGATGTATTTTCAAGCTTTTTGAGGTTTGAAAGAGTATGCTCGATGATGTGATTAGCAGTGGACTCTTGTTGGAACCATTGCTGTTGATTTTCTGAGGTTTCTTCGGTCTGATCTTTCTTGTCATGTTTCCGGAGATCGGCCCAGTCTGAATGTAAATTGGGGTTATAATTATCGGTCACAGTCCCCTGGATATTATTCAACCCTGGATCGTCAGATTTCAGAGGAGAACCAGGTTTGGTCACTGGTGCAGTTAGTGAGAGTTCTGTGACTTCGCCGAGGATCTGCACTGCCGAGACACTTTTGCTGTTGCTTCTAGCGCGTCGGCCACTGATAGTACTGCGACCTTTGGAAGATTGGCTATTATTATTGGTTTGGATCACCTCAGTGTTATTGCTAGTTGCTTTGAGGGTGCTATTTTTAATATCTGCAGAAGGGTTTTTGCGGTGATGGGAAATTGTTTTGTCATCTACATTTTCCTTGACGCTCTCAGAACTAAAATTGCCTTCACCATTGGCGATTTGAAAGTCTCGTCGTTTCCACTGGTCATTGGTATTCGTGTCGTCTGTTTCGGAGAATTCTTTTTCTTCTCCGGTGATTTTTTTAACACTTGCTGCAGTCAAAGTTTGTTGTTGTTGTTGTGGTGGTGGTGGTGGTTGTTGAAATTCATTAAGAGTTGAATCCCCAGATCCACTAATGTTTGATTCATTAGCATTTATAGTCCGAGTATTAAGAAAGTAAGTTTCGTCAGTATTATTTGATTTGGAATCATTTCGATTTTTACTTGGAGAAAGTCTACGAGGAGACTGGAGTGGACTTGATGCAGGTTTTGTTGCAATGTTTTTCATAGTGTCTTCACTTAATGGTGTTGTGACAGAAGAAGAGCGGGCCCTAGACCCCCGAGTTGATCGAAGAGTCGGAACCTTTAAAGAGGGAATATTTTTTTCAGTGGTTTCCATGGTATTAGAGCCGGCTATTGATGAATTAGAAGTTGGAGCCGTGCTTGTGGTAGTAGTAGTGGTGGTATTGGGGTTACTTAACGAAGGTGGAGATGCAAATCCTCGTGCGTAGTTACGAGAGAAAGTGTGAGTTGGCGATTTACTTCGAGTTCTAGTGGTAGAAGTAGTAGAAGTAGTAGAAGGATGGCCAGGTGAAGAGGTTGAAGAAGAGCTACGGCCAGAGATTCGGGACTCAAGTTGGGATAGTGAGAGTGCTGATGGTGGAGAGGATGAAGAGGTTGATATAGGCATAGAAATGGATCCAGAAGAGGTTGGAGATGATGAAAAATAGAGATCTGAATGTGGAACTGCAGTCGCTATAGCTGGAGTAGCTTCTGCAGTGGCAACTGCTGCAGTGATGGTGGGGATCTGGAGTGGGTCAGAGGAGGAGTGAAAAGAAGATGGAGATGTGCTGGTAGTGGTGGTGGCTGGTCCGATCACAGCTGGGGTTGGAGAATCTGTGGGCTCATACAACGAAGAAGAAAGATTAGCAGCCAAGGAAGACTCCGAGTTGCCGCTGGAATTCATTATGAGCAGAAGGATCGTGTGATTGATGGAAAAAAAAAAAAGGAAGGAATGAATGAATGTTTTATTTTTTTTTTTTTTTTAAAACGAAAGGAAAAAAAAAAAAAGAGAGAGAGAGAGAGAAAAATAATAAATTTTAGTTAAAAGAAAAAAAAAAGCTGCTTGTGTGTGTGTGGGAAATTAAGAATTTGCGGATGACTTGGCGGTGGAACGGCAAAAAAAAAAAAAAAAATTAAAGTTATCTTATTTTTGGTAACTTATTTAAGTGGACTGAATAAATGTTTACAATCTTTTGTTAGCAAAAAAAATATTAATAAAGTAACCTCATGGTAAGTTATCTTTTAAGTAAATAGGTAAATAGGTAAATAGGTAATTAAGTATATATATATTATAAGTAACTTATATTTATATATTTATATATAAATCATATAAATCATATAAATCATATAAATCATATAAATCATATAAATCATATAAATCATATAAATCATATAAATCTGTGCAACAACTCTAAGCTTGAAGTTCATCATCGGCAGTCGTCTCGGCCTCCATCTTCTCAACCACAGCCTTCATCATCTCGTCATCATATATCTTAAACCCTTCCTCCTTAGTGACACTCGATAACTGTGCGTTCTTAGCATCAAGTTTCTCTTCCATAACCTGCTTTAAGATCTTGAGAACCAGAACCTCAGCCTCTTCCATAGTAAGTGATGAATGGTACTCGTTTTGAAGTTCAACCTGTGCACCCTCACTACCGCTACCAATTGCCTTAGCATCGTATCTGTAAAAGGTTCCTGAAGGTTCAGCGTGGTATAGTTGTGGACCATTTTCGTCAAAGCCAGCAATTAAAAGAGCAACACCAAACGGCCGTGACATAATGCGTTCCTCACCGTCAGCACCTTCGCCAAATCTCAGGGCGAGATCGCAAACAGATTGTGTTATAGATTCCACCTTAATGGGTTCATCATATTGGAAAGAGTGATTCTTGGGAATGTTAGATAAACCTGAATAAAATAAATAATCAATAATAAACCAAAAAAAAAAAAAAAAAAACATACTGTTGCTTCAACACGAGCATGATCAATCATAGTACGGGCATCTGCAGTGAGACCACTCATGGCACAGCCAACGTGGCGGTCAATCTCAATGATCTTCTCAATGGATGAGGGTTCGAGCAAAGAAGAAGTCACGCGCTTCTCAACACCCAACACAACACCCTTAGATGTGGCAATTCCAATTGCAGTAGATCCCAGCTATTAGAGTGTTAGTGACCAAAATTTACATTTATATTTATATATATATATATGGAAAGAGGGTCGAGCATACCTTGATGGCTTCCAGAGAGTATTCGACTTGAAAAAGACGGCCTTCAGGAGAAAAAGTGCTGACACCACGGTCATATTCGCTTCGCGTAAGAAACATTTTTAACTGGGTTTTATGAAAGAAAGAGAAAAAAAAAAAAAAAAAAAGACTGAATGAAAATGGAAAGATTGATGATTTTCTTGTTGGTGAAAAAGAAAAAGAAGGCAAAACAAGTGAGAGACAGAAGAAAAAAAAAAGGTTTTTTGGCTGACTTTGGTGGCAACAAAAAAAAAATATACAATGGTGGAGGGTTTTGTGGTTGCTAAATTAACAGTCTATTTAGTAGATTTATAACTAACTAATATTTTCAAAACCAACATCATCATCCCCTTGAAACTTTTGAATGAAGAATTGATTTTTTTTTTTTTTTTTTTCACATAACATATCGAGATCAAACCATGGCATCATCTTATTCAAGGAGAGATGGTTCTGGCCAATATGAAGGCTCTGCATCTCAATCACGTACTTCGATTTATAGAACACAGCATTTCAGCTCATCTACAAGAAGGTCAATGGGATCCTCTTCATCACCACCAGTACAGCAACAACAACAACAAGCTGGAGTCTCTGGAAGCACAAATTCTCAGCGACAAAATCCGTCAAGAGTACATCAACATCATGGATCTAGTGATAACGAAAACTGGATTCCACGCGTCGAACTAGCACGCGAAACTTCTTCTGCACTTGCCAAGTCACTTAAACCCCTTCCTAAATACTCACATGCACCCTCAGAATACCGCAAGTACATGAGTCTCGAAGGACTCTCATTAAATGCACAAGAAGCAATTGTGATTGAAGATTTGATTTATGTACTCCTTGGATGTGAAGGCATATATATTCGGTTCAATGAGACTTATGAGGTCGATATTAAGTTTGACAGATTACGCGGACCTCAGTACCAAACAAACCGATCAGTACCAATTAGCATGCGTGATGCAGTCAAAAGTATTACTGACACTGCGCGCCATCACCTAGCCATTAGCGAGTTTGTTGATGTGCATGCTCAGCGTGACTATGGCCAGGTCAACCAGGCATTATGTGCAAGTATTAGAAGAGTACTCAAAGACTACAATATTTTGATTGCACAGTTAGAAAATGAGCTTTATTATAATCAAAGTTTTTCCCTACAGACAATGCAACTTCAGTTAGCCCCCCTGGCACACATTCTCAAACAAATATATGATCTGTGCCAGGTAATTTTACAAGAAAACACGCGGCGGAGCGAGGAGGCAGCTGCACAGCTCTACAGCAGTAGTGATATTGAAAAAGTGATTGAGTCGCTCAAGGTTAACGAAGGCACAAACTTTAGCAAGCTGGGCTTGACATCACGCGAAAAATCCATGGTATGCAAGGGCGGCGCCATTCTACGCATTTTGGCCGAAAGACTAATTGCACTTTCAGGAGACCCGCCTACCAAGTCTCTATTGGAGACATTACTTCGAGACGCGTCAAAACCATACTTGGTGATGCTCCAGCGGTGGATCCATCGGGGGATTATCACTGATCCTTATGATGAGTTTTTAATCTGTGAAAAAAAGAGTGTACGCAAAAATAAAGACACGCTCTATTATACAGATGAGTACTGGGATAAACGGTACACGGTGAGGGAGGACGACTTGCCGCTGCAACTCTCGAGCTCTGAGGTTTATGAGCGGATATTATTGACGGGTAAGTACTTAAATGTAGTCCGAGAATGTGGAGGAGTGGATGTGAGCCAGGACGATGATAAAGAATACGAGTCTATTGAAGACAGTAGGATTTTGATGACACTTGCTAGAGCGTATAGTCATGCAAATGAGACTTTGCTTTCGCTATTAATCCACACACATAAGCTACCTGAACGATTACGGTCTTTAAAGCATTTTTTCTTTTTGGATAAAGCCGACTATCTAATAAATTTTATGGATATTGCTGATGCGGAGCTGAACAAACCGACAAGCGAAGCATCCAAGACCAAGCTGCAGTATCTGCTGGACATGGCGCTGCGGCAACCAGGCAGTATTTCAGCGACAGACCCATACCGGGACGATGTTCTTGTTGAGGTTTCTCATATGAGCAACATGGAGAATTTGCTAAAGATTGCGACAGTGCCTGGCATGGATCCCAACCGGATTGGTTCAATGGCTGGGGAAAGTAGCGGGACCATGACGAGCAATCATTACCAAGCAAACAACAACAACAACAACAACAGCAATAATAATAATAATAATAATAATAATACTAATGGATCGAAGCATTTTCAAAGTGTTTTCGGGTTGCAGCTGGACTTTAATATCCCATTCCCATTGTCACTTGTATTTTCACGACGCACCATGATTGTGTATCAACTCATGTTTCGACACTTGGTAGAACTTAAGTATATTGAGCGGACACTCAACAAGTCGTGGGTAGAGCAGATGAAGTCTAAGGTGTGGCAGCATCGAAGCCAAATACCTGAGTTAGAGGAATGGAAAGCAAGTGTTATGAAGCTGCGTGAACGAATGTTATATTTTATACACAATGTGTTATACTATTGTACGACCGAGATTAATGAGCGACAGTGGGCGCGGTTCATAGAGCAGTTGGGAGAAGCAAAGAATGCAGACTGGCTGATGGCTAAGCATGTTTCATTTTTGAGTATTTGTATGAAGGAATGTATGCTGACCAACCCGAAGCTGTTGCGGCTTCAATCAAAGTTGTACACAAGTTGCCGACTTTTTGCCGAGTACTTGCCGTCTCGTGAAAGGTCGATAGTATACTTGGATAGTTTGATGCTGAGTGAAGCTGAGCGTGAGAAGTTGCAAAGGCCTACCAGCAAGAATGGCGAAGAGATGACAGAGGCAGAGATTTTAGCATGGCTCAATTCTTCTTTACATCAGTACGAGGCGAGTTTTGATCACCATTTGAAGATTCTAATTGAAGCATTAAACCATTATGCGGCCATGGAAACAACTTCTTTTTTAAGTCTTTCGTCGCAGCTCGAGGCTGGCCTGTTGCAAATGCGGTCCTAATATATATATATATATATATATATATATATATATAATAATAAGAATAAAATAAGAATAAAGAAAAAAAAAAAAAAAACAGATTGAAAATTTCCCAATTTAGAAATTAATATTTTATTAACGCCGCACAAAAGAACCCGAGTGTGGCGGGTGCTCGGTGTGTGGCTGGATTGACTCGGGACTTTAAAAATTTTTTTTATTGATTTTTAAAAGGGGGATTCCCAAGAATTTTTAAAGACAAACCCGAGTCAAAAAAAAAAAAAGTTTTCCCCAGAAATTGCATGTGCTTTGCGCCACGGCGGTTTAAATTCTTGTGGCCAGTAAAAAACGGGTGGTCTCCACAGTCTTTCTATTTTATATTTTTTAAAAAAAAAAAAAACCCCGTGTTTAAATAAAATAAAAAAAAATTTATTTGGACCGGTCAAAAACAAACAAAAAAGTCTTTATGGAAATTTTTTTTTTTTTTTTAATTTTTAATTTCTGACTCTTTCCTTCTTAATTCTTTTTATCCCTTTTTTTTTTTTTTTTTTTTTTTCTTCTTATTTAAATTCTTTTCAAGTTCTTTTTCTATTTTTTACTTTTCTTCTTACTCTTTTTTTTTTTTTTTAACAAAAACTACCCAATCACCTTTACCATCCCCACTCTTAAAAAAAAAATGGTTGCCGAACTCATTGACGGAAACGCCATTGCCAAGTCCATCCGTACTGGACTTAATGAAGAAATCAAGGCCATCCAGGCTGAAAAGCCTTACTTTAAGCCTTCCCTCGTCATCTTCCAAGTTGGAGATAGACCAGATTCATCCACATATGTGCGCATGAAGCTGAAGGCTGCTGCCGAGGCAAACATTTCTTGTCAACTCAAGAACCTCCCAGAGTCAGTCACCCAGGCAGAGGTAAGTTTGTAACCATCCTTTCAAACCAATCAATCATTCAATCATTCAATCATTCAATTATCAATTAGCAATTAACTAACTATCAATCTCTTCTCTTTTCTTCTCAGCTCCTCGACGAAATCACCACTCTTAATAATGACCCTTCAGTCCACGGTATCCTCGTCCAACTCCCTCTCCCCAGCCATATCCAAGAAGTTGTAATCACTGACGCTGTTGCCGCTGAAAAGGATGTTGATGGGTTTGGCACACTCAACATTGGTGAGCTGGCAAAGCGTGGTGGTTCCCCGCTCTTTGTCCCCTGCACTCCTAAGGGCATTCTCGTTCTGCTCAAGCAATCCAATGTCGATCTTGCCGGCAAGAAGGCCGTGGTCCTGGGCAGATCTGACATTGTGGGCTCCCCTGTTTCTTACCTCCTTAAAAACGCCGATGCAACCGTCACGGTTCTCCATTCCAAGTCTGCAAACATTGAAGAAGAAGTTAAGGCTGCTGACGTTGTTGTCGCTGCAATTGGCAAGCCTGGCTTTGTCAAGGGCGATTGGATTAAGCCTGGTGCCGTTGTCATTGATGTTGGCACCAATTACATTGACGATGCTACTCGCAAGAGCGGTAAACGTCTTGTAGGTGATGTTGAGTTTGAGACTGCCTCCCAAGTCGCTTCTAAAATCACTCCTGTTCCTGGTGGTGTTGGCCCCATGACTGTGGCCATGCTTCTTTCCAATGTCGTTGACTCGGCCAAGCGCTTTTACGCCCAGGAAGAGTCCCGCAAAATTGTTCCTCTTCCTCTCAATATCCAAACCCCTGTTCCTTCTGATTTTGCCATTTCCCGCGCCCAAAAGCCTAAGAATATCACCCAGGTTGCTTCTGAGGTTGGCATTCTCCCCAGCGAGCTCGAGCAATATGGTGCTCATAAGGCCAAGGTTCAACTTAGTCTTCTCGACCGTCTCCAGGATCGCAAGAATGGTAAATACGTTCTTGTCACAGGTATTACTCCCACCCCTCTGGGTGAGGGTAAGTCCACTACCACTGTCGGTCTCGTCCAGGCCCTCGGTGCTCACCTTGGCAAGGTTGCCTTTGCCAATGTCCGCCAGCCTTCCATGGGCCCCACCTTTGGTGTTAAGGGTGGTGCTGCCGGTGGTGGTTACTCCCAGGTTATCCCCATGGATGAGTTCAACTTGCACTTGACTGGTGATATCCATGCCATTTCTGCCGCAACAAACTTGCTTGCTGCTGCAATTGACACCCGTATGTTCCACGAGGCTACCCAGAAGGATGGTCCTCTTTACAAGCGCTTGGTGCCTGCCAAGAAGGGTGTTCGCACTTTTTCCAACGTTATGTTCCGCCGCTTAAAGAAGCTGGGCATTGACAAGACCAACCCTGATGACCTTACTCCTGAGGAAATCACCAAGTTTGCTCGTCTCGACATTGACGCTGATACTATCACCTGGAAGCGTGTTGTGGACTGCAATGACCGTTTCCTCCGTGGCATTACTATTGGTCAGGCTCCCACCGAAAAGGGTTTCACCCGTGAGACTGGTTTCGATATCACTGTTGCCAGTGAGTGCATGGCCATTTTGGCCCTTTCCAACGACCTCAAGGATATGCGTGAGCGTCTTGGCAACATGGTTGTTGCTTCTTCTAAGGCTGGTGAACCTGTTACCGCTGACGATATTGGCTGCGGTGGTGCTCTTACTGCTCTCATGAAGGATGCTATCAAGCCTAACCTTATGCAAACCCTTGAGGGTACCCCAGTTTTTGTCCACGCCGGTCCCTTTGCCAACATTTCTATTGGTGCCAACTCTGTTCTTGCCGACAAGATGGCTCTCAAGCTTGCTGGTACTCGTGAGGGTGAGTCTGAGGACAAGTCTGGCTTTGTTGTGACTGAGGCCGGTTTCGATTTCACCATGGGTGGTGAACGTTTCTTTAACATTAAGTGCCGTTCTTCTGGCCTTGTTCCTGACGTTGTTGTCATTGTGGCCACTGTTCGTGCTCTTAAGGTCCACGGTGGCGGTCCCGATGTTAAGCCTGGTGTTCCTCTTGCTGAGGAATACACCAAGGAGAATGTGGAACTTTTGCGCGCCGGCTGCGCCAACCTGGGCAAGCACATTTCTAATGCTAAGACTTATGGTCTTCCCGTTGTTGTTGCCATTAACAAGTTTGAGACTGATACTGCTGCGGAGCACGCAGTTATCCGTGAGGAGGCCATCAAGTATGGTGCTGAGGATGCCATTGTTGCCAACCACTGGGCTGAGGGCGGTGCTGGAGCCGTTGCTCTTGCCGAGGGTGTTGTCAAGGCATCACAAAAGACTGACAAGAACTTCCAGTTCCTTTACGAGACTGAGGGTCAATCTGTTGAGCAAAAGATTACAACTATTTGCCAGAAGATGTACGGTGCTGCTGGAATTGAGTTTTCCGATCTTGCCAAGTCCAAGGTCGAGACTTATACTCGCCAGGGTTTTGGCAACCTCCCCATTTGCATTGCAAAGACCCAGTATTCGCTCTCGCACGACCCTGCTCTTAAGGGTGTCCCCACTGGTTTCACTGTTCCCATTCGCGATGTCCGCGCTTCTGTGGGTGCCGGTTACCTCTATGCTCTTGCAGCTGAGATTATGACTATTCCTGGTCTCCCCACTCACTGCGGCTTCATGGACGTTGAGGTCAATGATGAGGGCGAGATTGAGGGTTTGTTTTAAAAGGGAGAGAATTTCTTTCTTGAAGTTATTTCAACATTACGATTTATGATTATCTTTTTTTTTATTATTATTATTAGTTTATTATGATTTTTACGATTCCGCATTCAACTGTAATCCTAGAGTATATATATGAAAAATAAAATACCTGGAAAATGACAAAAAAGTTTGAACAAAAAAAAAATGGCTTGTAAAGTATATAGAGATGTATAAAGTGAAAAAAAAAAATATGGAAAGGGTTAGGGTTAAGATTTAGTTATAAAAATTATGGGTTAGGGGTATGGATTTGTTTACATGGTAAGTAAGCAATTTATCATTTGACAATTTGAGACTTCAAGGAAAAGAATTGAGTACGAACATTTATAGTAATTAAGAATGAAGAGTAGTGTATTCATTGGTATTTTTTTTTTTTTTTTTTTTTTTTAACTGGATTGACATGCTTTCCAGTAGTCATAAAGAGAGCCCACACTTTTAAAGTACACAAATGACGTTATTATAATAAACCAGAGATTTAGAATCCCGACCATTAGGGTTGTGAGGGTTCTTGCAAAGACTTTAAACTAAAAAGTTTACATTATTGAAGTTTGAATTTTAGATATCTGGCTATATCAGTTTCTGTTTATTAAATGTCTTACCATGAAAGTTCTAAGCCAATTTTTGTGTGTTTATGATGAAGCAACTATTGGACAATGGACTAGAATATGTGGGTATTAAAAACACACCACCTTAATTTTTTCATTAGATGCAAAAAAAAAAAAAAAAAATTACCTGTGATTGATGGAATAGAATTTCTAAGTGGTTTAAAAACAAAAAAGGTTTTCAAAAGTTGTAGTTATTTTTTGAGGTGGATTCTAGAATCCTTGATTATGCGATGAAAAAAAAAAAGCAAAAAAAGGAAAAATATCAAAAAAATAAAATAAAAAACTTTTGCAAAAGATTTTAAAGACATAAGGATAAGAATTGAATGGAAACAGAAGTATGGTTTGGTCATGTGAAAAACGGTTTTTCTTAATAAGGACAAGATATTGGGGAGAGAAAGAGAGAGAGAAAAAAAAAAAGAAAAAAGTGAGCAATTAATTTCCTAATTTGGGAAGGAGGTTACAAATCAGATAACAATGAAAACTGGAAATTTTTTCAATAGTTTCGAGGAACATTTATACTTTATTTCAACCTTAAAACAAAATAATAATGTCACCAAACGAAAAATAGTTTAAAGTTTAAATCTCGATAAGAGATTGATTAATTAATAAGGGTCTTTGATGGTTTGTGTTTTTTTTTTTGATTTTTTTAAAAAAAAGTTCATCTCCCATTATGAGGGTACTACTACACCAAATAATTTTTTTTTTGTTTTTTTAATTGGTGGTTGCTAAAAAAACACTACTCTCACTCACCGTGGAAGTTTATTTTTATTTTTTTTTTAGATTACTGAGTGAGGAAACTTGAGGTCTTTGAAGTGTGAGTTGAGAATGTTTATTTCGGATTTAATGCAATATCACTTGCAATTTGCCAAAAATGAGAACTATGAACTTTGTTATCTTAAAACTAATGGTTTTTTTTATTAACTCTGAAATTAAAAAATAACACAATTGTTTGAAAAGGTTTTAATTTTTTAATTTTTTAATTTTTTAATTTTTTAATTTTTTAATTTTTTTTTTGATTGTATTTTTCACCTCAAATGATATCTTTAATAAGGTTGATTTCGTTAAACCCCCAAACTTGGACTATCTACCATTATGAGAGAAATAAATTAACAGGGTGGAAAAATATTAGAATGAAAAATATATATATATATATATATTCTTTCTATTAAAAATTAAAAATTAAAAATGAGTCCAAGGTTATACTGGATTATATACTCCTCAAAAGAGTAAAGGCAACAACTTTTTTTTTTTAGTTTAATAAATTGGTTCAAAACTTTTAAGAAATACTCATTTCTGGTTTTTTTTTTTGTTTAATATTAAATATACGATATGAAGTAAAGATTTTTTTTTAAAGAAAAAAGAAAATTTTCATAGACTTTATATATTCCACATTAAACTCTTTGGTCATATATATATCGGAATTAAAGTACCCAGTTTAGTTTAAGTGGATGTTTAGGAAAAAAAAAAAGAAAAAAAAAAGACAATTCATGCAAAACCTTTAAAGGTTTTTTTTTTTTTTTTTTTGAACACCGAATCAATTATTGTTTCAATGAAACAAAAGAAAAAAAAAAGAAAGAAAATCAAATAACTAAATTTTGTTAGATTTGATGGTTCAGAGGCTGATAGAAATAGTAATGAATGGTTTATTGCCTTTAATAGAAAGTAATATTTGAACTAGTTTAAAGCCTTACGACCTGGTTAACCCGTTTTCTTTTTTTTCTTTTTTTTTTCTTCTAGAAATGATGACTTTTTAAAGAATTAAGTATATACATGGATTAAATATTTGATCGACAAGCCATAAATTCCTTTTTTTTTTGCAACGGATTGGATATATATATATATATATTTTAATCTTACTTGTTTTGTGGAATTGAGAAAGAAGAAGAAGAAGAAAACAAAAATCAAATAGTTATTGTAATAATCTTATATCTTGATAACCAATATCTTAGTTATCTCCATGGACTTGACTTGTTATTGCTGTTATATATATATATATATATATATATATATTACGACTAGTTTTTACAGAAAACGAGCAAATACGTTGTTTGACATATTTTTTTTTCGTTTTTGTGTACTGGTTTTCAATACAACTTCCGGCCTTTGGAGTGGGGGGAGAGTAATGGAAAGTTATTTTGTTATTTTGTTGCTTTTTGATTAAATTTTTTTTTTTTTTGGTTGCTTTTTTGGTTGGAACATTGGCACAAATACAAATAGACCTTACCAGTTTCTTCGGAGAACCTATCGGACTTTTAGATTCTTAAACAATCATCATCATCATCTTTTAGAATTAAAAAAATTATTGAAAAAAAATGGAATTCTTTTCTTGTAGCAAAAAAAAAAAAAAAATAATCATTTTAAAGTCATTCCATCTACAGTAGATTGATTGGCTTTAAAACCTTTTTTTTAACTGTAGTGGTCAGCCTTTTTTTTTTTTCTTTTTTTCTTTTTCTTTTTGTACATGATTTTGTAATAACCAGTTTTTATATAAAAGGGCTTAGGCATTTTACTACACACGGGTTTGATTTGATTTTTTAACATACAAGAAAAAAAACCTTTTTTTTTTTTTTTTTTTATTTTTATTTTAATTTTTTTTAATTTTTTTTTTTTAAGTTACCAACCTTGTGAATTTTTTTTTTCCCTCCTTTTTTTTTTTTAATTTCTTTCTTTCTTCTTCTTTCTTTCTTTCTTTCTATTTTTTTAAAGTTCTTTTTCTTTTTTATTTAATTTTTTTTTTTTTTTTTTTTTTTTTTCCATCTATATTTCAAATCAAAAGAAAAAAAAAATAAATAAATAAAAAAAGAAGTCATTTCATTGATTTTGACATCTACCTGTCAAAAAGAAGGAATAAAAATTCTTTCTTTTCTCTTTTAAACTTGTTTAATTTCTTGCTTATTTTTCATTATTATTATTATTATTATTATTATTATTATTATTATTATTATTATTATTATTAAATCTCTTAATTCTACAGTCCTATATCACAACCATGTTCAAGGCCTCTGTTTGGATTGAAAAATACTTTTCAGTTCAAGTCTTTTTCATCATTTTCCGTGAGACAGTCGAAACAGTCATCATTGTGTCTGTTTTATTGGCATTTCTCAATCGCGGATTTGGTGAAAAGGCACTTCATGAAAATCACATTATTGACGACGAAGGTCGACCTCTCAATACTCCAGAACAAAATGATGACAATGACGACGAGCATTCCGTTGTCGACGAAAGTACTAGTCTAACTGCTGTACGACCAACATCAAATGCTGCTACTTCTTCTTCTATTTCATCATCTACAGCAACAACAGCAACAACACCAACTATTTATAACGATATCCAGGAGGATAATAACCAAATCTCTACAACTTCCAAAGCCTTATACCGTCGATTGGTGATTCAAGTATGGGTCGGAGCATTTCTTGGTCTTGTGGTGTGTCTTTTCATTGGATCCTTTTTCGTTTTTGCATTCTACCACCTGGGGAAAGACTTGTGGGGGGCCACGGAAAAGATGTGGGAGGCTGTTTTTTCAATTGTTGCATCGCTCATCATCACTTTTATGGGTGCAGCCATGCTGCGTATCAATAAGATGAAGGAAAAATGGCGCGTTAAGCTTGCCAAGGCCATTATTGAAACACACGAGGGCAAAGGCTCTTGGGGTGTAAAATACCTTTCTCGCAAATACGCCATGGGTATTCTACCCTTTGTCACCACTCTTCGAGAGGGTCTTGAGGCAGTAGTTTTCCTTGGTGGTCTTGGTGTTAACCAGCCGGCCTCATCGTTCCCATTACCAACCATCTCTGCTATTGCTTTGGGCTCACTGTTGGGCTGGCTCATGTACCGTACGGGTGACCACATGTCGATCCAATACTTTTTGGTTGGTTCTACCTGTTTCTTGTACCTTGTTGCTGCCGGACTTATGTCGCGCGGAGTTTGGTATTGGGAATTACAAAATTTTATTAACCATGTGGGGTCGGACGTTTCTGAGATGGGGTCGGGACCAGGGTCGTATGACATTACGCGGAGCGTGTGGCATGTGAATTGCTGCAATCCGGACACTGATGGTGGGTGGATGATTTTCAATGCGTTACTTGGGTGGCAGAATAGTGCCACCAAGCTGTCGGTTTTGTCGTACAACTTGTATTGGGTCTTTGTAATAGGATTTTTCTACACAAGATGGCACCGCGAAACTACAGGGTATTTCCCTTTGATTCCTCGCAAGTATCAAAAGCAGGGATTTAAGAAGCTGAACTATACACCAGAGGAGGCTCGTCGGATTATGAATAAGGCAACTTATTTGTATACTCAAGGTGGTGAAGGAAGCTTGCCAAATGAAGACCAAAGCCTGGGGGATTACCCTACTGGAGCAAGCAGTGCGGGAGGAAGACCTCGTAATTCGCATGACTCTCAAACCAGTCAGACACCATTAATTGTTCGATAAAAGAGGAATAGTTGTTATTAATGATGAGTTTATAGTTTTATTATAATTAAAGTATTATTACTCTGGGTTTTCTATATATATATGAAAAAAAAAATTAAAAAAAAAATAATAATAATAATAAGTTATGCTAAAAGACTAGTAAAAAGAGAAAATGAAAAAAACAATTTATTGAATATTAGGGATGGGGAAGTTGACTTCAGCAGAAAGACAAGTGATGGGTTTACGAGCATCAGTGTAAGCTCTGGCAACAGCAATATACTTTCCTGCAGGGATTTCGTTGGGAAGTTCGACAGTTTTAGTGATGTGGAGGGGTCCAGGAGGCAGAGGGCATTCGAGGTCGACTTCCTTAAGTTGTTCACAAAGGTCAAAAGTTTGAGTCAAAAGGCGAATAAAGCCGTAACGCACATCAACATCAATATAAGAGCCCTCCTTAATTGTAGTATGAAGGACACCAGAGGCCACAATGGTAAGGTTAGCACCACGCTCTGGGGGGTTAGGAGAGAGGTCAACATGTTCGACAGTCAAAAGTTTAGGGACGAAGGGGTCACAAATTTCAACTGGAGAGTCACCAGGAACAGGTTTATCATCGGTTGAAAGACCGCTGGAGCCAAAGGGGTTTTGGTTAAGGACTCCAGGAATGGCCAAAGCTGAAGAGGAAGATGCAGCCGAAAGGAGTGTAATGATGGCAGTAATTGAGAAGAGTTTCATTTTGGATGATGATGATGGTGAAAAAATTTGAAAAAATTTGAAAAGATGCTGAAGTAAGATTCTGGGGTTTAGTTAGTTGTTAATTATTTGAGCTGGACTAGGCTGGACTGAGCTAAACTGGACTGGACTGTACTGGACTGGGATGAAATGAGATGAAAAAGATATAGATAGATGGATGAATGAATGAATGAATATATAGAATGGTTGATGGTGATATTTGAAAAGAAAAAAAAAAAAAAAATTTAAAGGTTTCTTTCTTTATTTCTAATATTATTCTTAAATAAATAATAAAAGAGGGCTTTTTTTTTTTTTTTTTGGGTTGCTTTAAGATAAGCGTGCAAGCAATTTTTCTTTCTTTTTTTTTTCCTAATGTGGCGGCGGCAGCGGCGGCTGTGGTCCGTTTGGCAAGTGAGCAACAGAAATAGTAGCAGCAGCAGCACCCAGTTAAGTTTTTAGGGTGATATTTTTAGTGGGTGACTAAATGGGAGGAGGGGAAGGTGTAAGTTAAAGCAAATATCATGTGATTATAGGGTTAGGGTTTATATAAAAATTAATTAAATGAAATTATATTAAATAATTATTATGATTACATAAGTTTATAAATAATTATAATAATTATAATAATTATAATAATTAAAATAATTAAAATAATAATTATAATAAAGTTCAATGATCAAATAAACAGAGACTCTAAAAGATACTTAAAGTAACAAAACCGTCTTTGGTGGAGTGACAAAAAAAAAATAAAAATAAAAATAAAATTCCAATAAATAAAAAAAAATAAATATAAATAATAAAATATAAAAAATAAAAAATTTGTATGAAATGAAGCGAAAAAAAAAGAAGAATAATATTTATTAAAAGAAGTAAAAAAAAAAAAAAAAATGCTCAAAGGGAGGTTTTTTTTTGTTTGATGATTTCAATATTTTTTTTTTTTTTTTTTAAATTTTTTAAATTTTTTTATTTCTTCTATTTAAAAATCAGACTACGATAACAACAACAAGTTAAAATCTTTCTTTTTTCTTTTTTTCATTCATTCTTTTAAATTTTCATCTATTTATCTATATCTATATATATTTCCTTCGTTTTTTTATTTTTCTTCTTATTCTTATTCTTATTTTATTTTATTTTTATATAAAATATAAAAATTTCAAGACTTTAATATATAAAAGTCACAAGGTAGGACTTTTTCTTAATCCTACATCAACCCAAAATAGAAAAAAAAAAAAAAATCATGGATGGCGAAATGTTTTTCCTACAACAGCAGCAACAACTTCAACAACTTCAACAACTTCAACTTCAACTCCAACTTCAGCAGCAACAGCAGCAGCAGCAGCAGCAGCAGCAACAGCAACTTCAGCAACAGCAACAGCAGCAGCAGCAACAAGAAATGTGGTTGATAGACTCGGATTTCACTTCTGACGCGTCCCATGACCCTGCCATTGCTCCCTTTCTCTGTGTTAGTGGCAGTAATAATTCAAACTGTAGTCCTATTGTCAACTCTACATTATCAACAATATCAACAACAACACCATCAGCAGCAGCGGCAGCAGCAGCAGCAGCAGCAATCGCAGCATCAGTTGTTGGAAATATGGTACAGTCAATACCAACAACAGCATTCCCTGAACAAGTATTTGATCCATCAGCTATATACCAGTTTATTCCTCAACAACAATCAAGAGAATCTCAACAATCAGATTTTATTCAAATTGTCCCACAAATGTTTCAATCTCCTTTGACACCTTCAGGACCTTCAGCATCATCTCAATGTAATCTTGAACAATATGTAGTGAGTCAACCACAACAGCAACAGCAACAACAACAACAACAGCAAATTCTACAACAACAATCTCAAGTAATCTCGCAATCTTGTTCTATGATTGATGTGCCTTTGATAACACCAGAAGAACCGTTTTTTATACAATCCCAACAACAACAAGCTTCAAATCAAATTTTAAACCAAAAATCAGTCACTACTAAAGCCGAAGATCTATTTCCAGGCACCGATGCGAAATGTAGTAACACGGTCATTGGGGCGGCTGCTACAACTAGCACTAGTAAAAAAATGTCTTTAGAAGTGGTGTCACTTCAACCCCCGCCTCCTCCTCCTCCTCCTCCTCCTCCTTCTCTCAATGGTAATATAACCCTTGCCCAGCCAACACAAAGTCACCCTTCTGCCCTGGATCTCCCGATGGATCTTCCACTAGATCTCGGGATGGAACTTTCGGAAGATGTCGCAGAACAACTCAACACAACTAGTAGTACTAGTGTATCCAACAGTCAAACATCATCACTCCAAAATTTCGATCATGATTCGGAGGTAATAACGTCGCCAGTTATAGGCACTACTTCTATCACTACAACTACAACTGATAACTTTACAATAAATGCTTTCCCAACATCCCCAGATCTTCAACACCTTTCACAATCATCCTCCAACTGCGGTATCATCAATAATAATAATGACAATAATAATAACATTGTTGTTCCAGGAACATATACTTCGGTTGCACTCACACCATCGGACCACCCAACAATTCCACATGAGCCCACTTCTTCTTCTTGTGCGCAGACCCCAACTAGCAGCTGCTGCACAACTGTTACATCTACCACAACTAGCACAACTAGCGCACCTACAACAACAACCACACCACCACCATTTTCTTCTTCTTCTTCTTCTTCTACTTGTTCCAACATTAACTCCTCTGTAATAGAAGAAGTTGACTATACCTTACCCAGCATCCAACGTGCACTTCAACGACCCACTGTTGCACGAGTCGAAAAAGTGTGTCGCGGTATAGCCACCCAGCAGCGCATGGGCTCTACTCTTAAACACATTTTATCTCGTGAAAATCTGCGCATACTTAACTACACATTTGAATTTGAGGCGTACCCCAAGGAATTTCACTACGGAGTGGTGGACGTGATTGATGATGAGCATGTCCATGATGCTGATGGGGAACATGACAGTGTGGATGATGATGATTATGACGATGATGACGATGACGATGACGATGATGACAATGATGTGGATAAAAACAAGGACAATAAAAATGACCAAGAAGTAGATGTCGAAGAAAAAGGGGAAGATGAGGAGGAAGACGAAGACGAAGAAGAAGAAGAAGAGGAAGAAACTTATAACGAATACTTGAACAACGAACCCATGGCAGATAAAGACCCAGAGCAACGCAAAAAGAGAAAGCGCCGGCGCAGAAAGATTCCAATTATGGACCCAGCTGGAGTTCCAATTATTAAAAAACAACGCTCCAACCCTGTATCCGAATCCCAATCTTCCAATACTGCAACTGCTTGTAGTCAAAAAACTTCTGCTGCGGCTATGTTTTCTTCCAGAACCCTCGCTTCAAGTCCCACCTCTAAAGTGGTTTTCCCGGTGGTCACTGCACTCTCACAAAATCTACAACAACAATCACAGCCGGCCGAGTCTCAGCCGCACGTAGCTCAGAAAATGAATCGGGATCCGATTACTGCTCCGATCAATGTACCACAACAACAACAACAACAACAACAACAACAACCACCCTTGCAGCCGCAAACTATCCCGCCAACCTGCCACGCCTCTCCAAAATCTTCTCAGCAGCCGTCATCGGAAAAATTCGGCTCTCTTAATGAGTATCAAAGTCTCAAGCATTCTTTCCCAGTCACGGGACCCGCTCGCACAGGAACTAAAAAGCCTGTAGTCGCTGATGCTGCTGTTACCGCAAACAACCCGTCTACTACACCAGCAAGTGCTAATACCACCACCACAAGTACCAAGCTTAATACCCACCTCACCCACTCTAAAACTAAAACTAAAACCAAAACTAAAGCAACTACTACGAAAACTACTACTAATCATAATACCAAACAAATCCACCCCTCAACCTCGGCTAGATCGCTGCGAAATGATAACCCGCGACCTCCTGCCTTGGAATTCATCTTTGAGTTCCCCGTATCGCAACAGCCACGGTCTCCCCTCACCACAACTCTGGCTACCACTAGCTTTAGCAACCACGGGTTTGGCGTACGATCGTCGTCACCTTTAGGCTCAATGTCTGCGGGAACTGCTATTTCATTTCCAATGCAACTGCAGCATAGTACTCTGCATGCACCTCCCTGTGATCATTTTGGACCACCGCCACAGCCTGCGGGTCAATTTTTTTCGTTTTCTGCAGTTCCTTTGCGTGCAGCTCCTGTGGCCAAAAAACCTGGTCAGCATCAGATTAACATGTCTTCAACGGCACCAGTCCAATACCAGCAACGACTACCTGGGTCGAGTCTACGTAAAACTGGGAACACGCAAAACAATTTAACAGGGCAAAATACAACGTTTCATAAGGGTGATGGAAATGAGGCAGGTGGTAAAGAAGATGGGGAAAAAAGAGGACCCAATAATAATAACAATGGGGGAAAAGAAGGACAATTTAAAATTAGATTTACTCATACTAATTTGTCTCAGCCAACAACCAACAAACGGCTGCGCCGGTTTGTATCGCATTCAAAGGCTGAAGACACCACAGTGAGTTCTAAAAAAAAATCAACCACGGTAGTGGTAGCTGGTAATAAAAAGACAGGGACTAAGGCAGGTAAGTCAAGTGTTGAAAAGAATACTGCTGCTAGTCTTAAGAATGGGAAACTTGGTGGTGATAATAATAATAATAATAGTATTGCTGCAGCTGCTGCGGCTGCGGCTGCGGCTACAGCAGCTGCTAACCCAACGACTTCTGTGATTGCATCTACAAGTGTAAGATTGCAAACTAGCAATGGTGATTTGATGATGATGTCTAATAAGGGATCATCTGTGGGAGAATCTTTGATAAATCAAGATGAGTTTTTACAGTTTTAAAGGTTGGTTTTAACGAACTATTAAATTTTCAATTTGCATTTTTTTTTTTTTTATTTTAAAATTTTTTTTTTTTGTCATTTTTTTATCATTTTTTTTTTTAATTTTTATATTTTTTTTTATATAAGATAACTGGTTTAGAAAAAAGAAAAAAAAAATTGACTGTGAATAGTATATTTTTATAGAAATTGTGTTTATAGGTTAGATCAAGAATTAAAAAAAAAAAATAAATAAATTTCCTTTAATAAGAATGTATACTCAATTAATTTTGAGGGTATTACAATGATTTATCAAAAAAAAAAAATCATTTTTTCAGAAATCAATATAAATAAGTTTAATAAATTTATTAATTACTAAAAGGTTTCAAATTTGAGACGTTTTTTTTTTTTTTCATTTGTATCCAATCACTAAATTCAAAGGCTTGTTTTTTTATTTTTATTTTTATTTTTATTTTATTTTATTGTATTTTATTTTTTTTCATAACAACTATTATCATACTGCCCTTTTAAGTTTAAAACCTTTTTTCTAATCGATAACAGCAGCCTTTTTTTTTTTTATGAAATAGAAGACAGGTGACCTTTTTTTGAAAATTGCCACAAGTATAGAAAGCTGATCAGGTTTGTTTGTTTGTTTGTTCATGAACAATAAATAGTTCAATGAATATATATATAGATATATATAGATATGGTTCGTAACAATAAGAATTAAAATAATAAAAAAATAAAATTTCAATTAAAGGTTTTATAAAAATTCAATGAAATTAAAAAAAAAAAAATCAAACGGTTTCTTAGTCATCATTAGTAATATATTCTTATCTCTATACATATATTAACTTTGAGTTACTTTTATTTTAAGATATAATACATTTGACATAAAACATAGGGTATATGTTATATATAATATATAGATCAATACCCATTTTGATTCATTTCGTCATCACCATCATTAACATCATCATTATTCATTATTCATTATTCAACCTAAAGTTTTTTCAAAAAGAAATAAAATAAATCTGACTAAAATAAATAAAAAAAAATTATTTAAACTTTTCATAACTTTCTCGATAATTCTATAGATATTTCCTATTTTTATTGGAGGGGTTTTTTTTTTGTTTTTAGTCAGCTATCCGTTAAGGTTGGAATTAGTTTGTTTGTTCGTTCGTTTTTTTTTCTGTCTTAATTGTAACAATAGAATTTCGATAACAGGGAAAAATAATTCGCCACTGACCAAAATAAAAAAAAAAAAAATCTCAGCAGCAGGTTAACCGCCTCTTAGCTGGCCTCCAACTTTTTTTTTTTATTTATTTATTTCTCCCCTCCAATAAATTAACACACTCAACACTTAACTTTCTTTCTTTCTTTCTTTTTTTTTT
Organism: Magnusiomyces paraingens; assembly: GCF_902498895.1. Taxonomy (NCBI): domain Eukaryota; kingdom Fungi; phylum Ascomycota; class Dipodascomycetes; order Dipodascales; family Dipodascaceae; genus Magnusiomyces; species Magnusiomyces paraingens. Next base: position 763,756 of record NW_022474071.1, read on the forward strand.
TTTTTTAAATCAAATACATTATTATTCTTCAACAATTAAACACATTGATAAACAATCTACTAAACATACAAATCCATTCAATACTTATGTGCACACAAGACTCCTCTTCTTTTTCTTCTTCTTCTTCTTCACAAGACACTATAGATCTCTCAATCACTTTTAAAGGCCAAACTATTTCGCGAGCATTCCCATCAGATTTGAGTTATCGCGACTTACAGGAAATAATTTTCGACGAATCAAACATCCCTCCAGATGCTCAAAAACTCCTGGCCCCCAAAATTGGGCTTATTAAACCCCAGGCTTTAGCCCAGGGTCAAGAAACCCCACTTGCCACCGTCTTTTCTGCACCACAGTCCCGTAAACGCATTATTCTCATGGGAACCCCACAAGACAAGCTGGACGAAACTCAAGTTGCTGAAAAACAACACTTTGAACAACAACGCCGCAGGTCCCTGCGTTATCAAAAATACCGCGAACGTCAAATGCGGGGCCGATCTCGTGTCAGTGGCAGCAGTGGAAGTTCCGGTAATTCTGGTAGCAGCTTTTCTAGACACGATGACAGCATAGATAATAGTAATAATAACAATAATACCCCACCCTCTTCATTCTCATCACTCAACCTACCACTCTCGGATTCCTCTTCCAGAAATGGAGCCTTTGCAGGGCTTTCAGAAGAACGCGACGCTGATGCACCTAATACAGAGTATACCTTTCATCGACTCGTTCCTTTACCATTTTTGCATAATCCTGAAAAATCTCGCAGTGTTTTACACAATCTCCGTGAAGATCGTGGTATCCGCGCAATTATGGAAAAGTACAAGTGGAGTATCCCCGTGCTAACAGAACTGGATCCAGCTTCCAATACACGCTCAGATGGCGGCGGTACTGGAGGAACAACACGGTTACTGGGACTTAACCGGAATCGAGGACAAGTCATTGAGCTGCGGCTACGCACTGATGCATATGACGGCTGGCTCAAGTATAAGGACGTGCGTAAAGTCTTGTGCCACGAACTTGCACACAATATCCATGACGAACATGACGAAAAGTTTTGGGCACTTTTCCACAAGCTGGAACGCGAAGTGGTAGATCTTGATCCATTTGGTAAGCGCGGGCGCACCATCTTTGCAGGCGAGCGATATGACGGCCCAATGCTCAAGGTAGCAGGCGATGACTCGGAAGGCGATAACGTGGATGAACGCGACTTTTTCGGGCTTGGCATGGAGGAGATTTATGATAGCGGCGGATGGATTGGCGGGACTTATGTTTTGGGCACAGGTGATGATGGCAACGGTAGTAGCAGCCGGCGACCCAGTGGTGCAGCAGATGATATGAGGTCAGTGTTGCGGCAAGCTGCACTTGACCGTGAACAACGACGTAAGGAGCGCAGTAGCACACCTCCCATGATTCCTCCACCAAAGGTGGCCAAAACGTTGACGGCGGCTGGGCTTCTTGAGCAGCAGCAGAAACAACAACAGCAGCAAGAACAAGAGCTGGCTCAGAAACAGCAACAACAACAACAACAGCAGCAGCAGCAACAGCAACAGCAGCAGCAAGTAGTTTCACAAGAGGCCCAGTCTGTTGTAGCTGCAAATGCAAATGCAAATGTTGCAAGGGAACCGTCAGCTTCTTCAGCTTCATCTTCGTCTTCACCACCACCAGCTCCATCTAGTTCAAGCACAGGCAAACAATCTCCTTAGGAGATTTAGTGATAAATAATGTATATTTGTAACATTTGAAGATTATTTTTACTTCTCATTTATATTTTTGAACTTTTTGAACTTTTTGAACTTTTTGAACTTTTTGAACTTTTTGAACTTTTTGAACTTTTAAAGTCTGAGCTTTATAAGATTGTAAAACTGAAGCCGTTATCGGGCACGTGATAGATTCTTTTTTCTTGATGTTACATTACAATGTAAAAATATAAGAGACAATTAAAAAAAAATTGGCGGTGGTGGTGGCTGGCAGAGCGCCACTCATTTTCTAGGCAGCCGTTTTTTTTTTTTTAATTTTTTTTTTTTTTAATTTTAAACCCATACACAACCCACGTAGCCAGAAGAAAGAAACCAAAAGATATTCACAAAAGAAGAAGAAGAAGACTATTATCATCACCACCCTTTTAGAAACCCTTCAATACACTTACCCCCACCAGTACCACTACCACCACCACCACCACCACCACCCCCTTTTAAAAAAAAAACCGATCCTAGAATTATTTTCAGGGGGTTTTTTTTTTTTCTATCAACAAATTTTCCTCCAACTCTTCTAAAAAAGAAAATACGAAACAATAAACAAGACAAATCTATCTATATATAATGGCAGCAAGAAATGATGCAGTAGAAAAGTACAAGTAAGTTGGAAATGAAGAAACCAAAGAGAAGACAAAAAAATAAATAAATAAAAAGAAGTGTTGATTTCTAGGATGAGATATCTGCCACGCTATTACTTTTTTTTTTTATTTCTACTAGAGATATCAATAAAAAGAAGTTTTTTTAAAAAAAAAAAAATAAATATATAAACAAATACAAAAATTACATAAAAAAAACAAATGATTAACAAGTCCTGTGTGTGATCTTTAGATTAGTACTTTTAGGAGAACAGAGCGGTAAGTGACGCGAATACGAAAAAAATGATCTAAGGCAAAAAAATTCAAAAATTCAGAAAATCAAAAATAAAAGATAAAAGATAAAAACGGTTAAAAAAAAAAAGAAAACTTTGGAGGTTTAATAGACGTTTAACAACAATGGATTACAGTCGGCAAGACGTCGCTGCTTTCTAGATTTATGTACGATTCGTTTGATTCCCAATATAAGGCCACCATTGGTATCGATTTCATGTCCAAGGTGAGTTTAGTTATATACACCATGTTCAAATCATCATGACACTGATGATTAATTAACTAACTAACGTTTATCTTTTTTTTTAAAGACCATGTACCTTGCCGACCGCACAATACGGCTCCAACTGTGGGACACTGCAGGCCAGGAACGGTTCCGGACCTTGATTCCGTCCTACATTCGGGATTCGCATGTTGCGATTGTAGTTTACGATATTACGAGTCGTCAATCATTCAACGATGCTGCGCGGTGGATTGAAGATGTACGGACAGAACGTGGCGACCAAGTGATTATTGCGCTAGTTGGTAACAAGACGGATCTGAGAGATGAGCGCCAGGTTACAGTGGAAGAAGGAGAAGCTAAAGCTAGAGAACTTGGGATTTTGTTTATGGAAACTAGTGCAAAACTTGGATACAATGTTAAGGCTCTGTTTAAGAAAGTGGCAGCTGAACTGCCTGGCTTGGAAACTGATCGTCATGAAGAGCCTGAATGTGAGTTTGAGAGGTTTTTTTTTTTTTTTTTTTGTTAATCTTAACTAACTCTTTTTAGTGATTGATGTGAGCATTGATACGAATAAGACTCCAGTAAATGCAGAGGGATGCAACTGTTGAAGAAGTAAAGAGAGAAGAAGAGATTTTTTATTATTAGTATTATTAGTAGTAGTATTAAAAATGAGATAGAATGGACCTTTTTTAACAGTCAAGTTAATTCAACAAAAAAAATAAAATGATATTGCAATATGGATGAACTGAAAAAAAAACAAAAACAAAAACAATTGGTTTAGTCTATCCGCAGTAAAAAAAAACCCCTCTGATTCAACTTTTGGGATAAGTCTTTAAAAAGATTAATATAATAAGTAAGAGTATAAACAAAAACAAGGAACTAATTGGATATACCTTTGGCGGCCTTACAATGTTTAATAATAAAAGATAAAAAGTCATTTCCCCAGATTTTTATTTTTATCAATTTTTTTTTTTTTTTTCAATGGTGAACATTTTAGTGATAAGGTTCCAATTGATCAGAACAAAGTTTTATTTGTAATTATTTTTTAAACAAAATTTATTTATTTATATATATATTTATTAATTTTTTTTTTTTCAGTATGCGATGCTTTGACTTAAATATGACTCCAAAAAACCCTCTTCTTCTTTTTTTTTGTTTAAAAATAAAAAAAAATTAAATTCTTTAGATTCTTTAGATAGTCTATTTTCATAGCTTGAAAAAAAAAAAAAAAAAAAAAAAAAAAAAAAAACGTTTGTATTTTTCTTTTTTTTTTCATTTTAACCAAATTAAGAGAATCAAAAAAGAAAGAAAGAAAGATTGAAGTTACTTTATATTTAGTTTGTTTGCTTGAGCGATATATAGATAGATAGATAGATAGTACACTAGTAAAACCTGTCTATAAAAAAGATGTTGCAACTTCTAAAATATATATTATGCATTATCCGGGTAAATATATAAATATATAAATATATAATACTTTTTTTGGACAATAAATGTTTGTAGTTTTAACAATAGAAATAACAGAAAAGAACTTTTCTTATACGGGTTTATCAAAAGAAAGAAAAAAAGAAAAAAAAGTTATACATATATGTATTTCCTTCTTTTAAATGCTTAATTGTTTAAAGCACTTGCATACGACAAATGTGGCAAATTTTGGTGTTTTTTTATGGTCTTAGAAAAAAAAAGCAATTGAAAATGAAGCTCAAATCATTAAATGATTAATCAAATACAATCTATCTAGAATAACATTAAAAATTGCTAAGCTTAAGGCGATATTAAATTAGTAGTTACAATCCAATTTTTTTGCTTATTTATTTTAATGAAATTTAAATTTCAAACAATAAAATAGATTTTAAATTCAAATTCTGATGATAAAAACAAATTAAAAAAGAATAAACCTGTCTCTAGAAAAAAAAAAAAAAAAAAGTACCAGGTTTGGCTTTTACATATTGAAAGTTTTAACAATATATCCGTCTATAAGCAAACATAAAATAGTTATTACCATTGACTATGATTGTATATATCCCAGATTGTTAATCATATCCCCATTGATTGACCTTAAATTTTTGTTCATTTTTCTATGATTGTTATTCTACAGAAGCTATTTAATTCTCACAATTATTACTTACACTCCTATCTCTTTGGAAAAATCATCATTTTGAGGCCAAAGTTTTTCATTTTAAACCCTAACCCACGTAAACATTAAAGTTTTTTTCTTTTTTTTTATTTTTTCTAGTCAGTAAACAAATCAATTAAAGGCCGGGTAAGTGCACATGTATCACCACCACAATCCTCTGAAATTTTTAAAGTAAACAAACAATAAAAAATTAAAAAAAAAAATAACAACAATACAATATTTCTATCTAAACAGCAGCAGGACTGTAATTTTTTTTTTGTTTTTTTTTAAAGGAAGAACTTTTTTTTTTCTATTTTATATCTTTGATTGGAGAATCAAAAGATATCCATTAATTGAAGAAAATATAAACCTTACATTATAAATATTTAATTTTTTTTGTCAATTAGAAAGGAGGGTTTCTTTTTTTTTTTTTTTTTTTTTTGTTTTTTTTTTCTTTCTTTCTTCAAACAATCTCTAAGCAATGTCTTCACAATACGAAAACGTTTACTTTAACCAATCCAGAGTTCCTGGTCTGGTTAGATTAAATAACCAAGGTTTAGGTTGGAAAGCCAATGAAGTAAAAAGCCGTGGTGGAAGTATTAAAGTCCCTGAGACTTTCCTTCTCCCCGCAGAGGAAATTCATGCTGCTTATTGGAGTCGAGCAGCTCGAGGATACGAAATCCGTGTGCAAACGAAAAACAAGGGTGCTATCCAACTAGATGGTTTTGATGTTGACGATTTCTCTGGCTTGAAATCTGATCTTAGCAAGCTCTACAATGTTCCTCTTGAGAATAGAGACCACTCTCTTAAGGGCTGGAATTGGGGCAAGGGCGATTTTGGCCGTAACGAAATGTCGTTCGAGGTCGGTGGCAAACCCGCATTTGAAATCGCTTACGCAGATGTCGCAAACTCCAACTTTGTCGGGAAAAATGATGAAGTTGCAGTCGAATTCAATCTCCAAACTGGTAATGAACGCGTCAAGGCTGGCGATGAACTTGTTGAAATCCGCTTTTATGTCCCAGGCCGCGTATCTACCAAAAATGAAGATGGCGAAGATAATGAGGACGAAATTAAGGAAATTGAAGGCGAACAGAGTGCTGCCAGTGCCTTTTATGAGGCTCTCAAAGAGAAGGCTGATCTCGGCGATGTTGTTGGTGAAGCCATTGTTTCTCTTACTGAGATTTTATTCTTAACACCCAGAGGTCGTTACGACATTGACATGTACCCAACATCATTTAGACTTCGTGGTAAAACTTACGATTACAAGATTCAGTACCAAAATATTCAGCGCCTGTTTCTTTTGCCCAAGCCTGATGAGATCCACAACATGCTCATTTTGCAGCTTGACCCCCCACTTCGCCAGGGTCAAACAAGATACCCGTTTTTGGTCACACAGTTTGACCGTAACGACACACTCACTGTCGAGCCTAATATCGAAGATGCAGAATACGAAGCAAAGTACAAGGATAAGATTAAAAAGCGCTACGATGAAGCTACTGACGAAGCCGTCGCCCATCTGTTCCATGGCCTGACGGGCCGCAAGATGATTGTCCCTGGGCCTTCCTTCTCAAGCCAGCAACCAGGCATTTCCTGCTCTCTCAAGGCCAGTGAGGGTTACTTGTACCCTCTGGAAAACTGCTTCCTTTTCGTCCCTAAGCCTACTGTCTATATTCCTCTCACCGAGGTTTCCAGCGTGACCTTTTCGCGTATTAGCAAGACTTCTTCTTCGCGTACCTTTGACATGACGGTGCATCTGGGCCCTGGCGGCGGCGAGCACCAGTTCTCAAATATTAGCCGTGAAGAACAAGACGAGCTTTCTGCCTACATCAAGGCCAAGCGTATCCACATTGAAATGGACATGGGTGACCAACCCATCATGACCAGTATGGTTGTGGACTCGGATTCCGATGGCGACCTCGACATGATTGGAAGAGGCTCTGCTGACGAGGATGAGGAAAGTGTAGATGAAGATTTCAGAGCGGAATCCGAAAGTGATGTTGCAGAGGAGTTTGATTCTAACCATGAAAGCAGTGATTCGGATGATGAAGATGGTGGTGCTAGCGATTCGGAAGATGAAAAGCCGGCAAAGAAGAAGACAAAGAGTAAATAAATATTAGGTAGCAAAAAAATAAACAAACAAACAAACAAACTAAGTTATTTATACTTAAGCTTCCCACCATGCATCGGTGTTTTGGTTGTACCAATCTATAGTCAACTGGATTCCTGTATTAAAGTCTACCGTAGGCATCCAGCCCAGTTTCCGAAGTCTAGTGGAGTCGATGGCATATCGTGCATCATTAAATGGCCGATCTTTAGTGAATTCTATAAACGGTAACATGTCTTGTTTAGTACTTTGGGGTGACAGTTTCCCAAATTTGATGAGAAGAACCCTAGCGACTTCTGTATTTGTAAGCTCGTTATCAGAGCCGGCATTATAAATCTTGCCCACAATACCATGATGTAAAATAGTATCTAATGCGTTAACAGCATCAACCACATAAAGATAGCGACGAAGATTAGAGCCATCTCCATGAAGCGAGCACTTTTTGCCTTGCTGTAACAAGCGGATGAAGCGAGGAATGATCTTTTCAGGGAACTGCATAGGTCCGTAAATGTTGTTGCAACGTACAATAATGGCTGGAACCCCAAAACTCTTAAGATAAGCACTCACATACATATCCCCAGCAGCTTTTGACGCAGCATACGGATTTGTAGGAACCAAAATAGCACTCTCGAGCAAATCTTCATCGGATCCCACGGCCTCACCATACACTTCATCTGTAGACATGTGAATAAATTTGCAAATGTGTCTACGTCCAGAATCTGGAGAAGCCGCCACTTCCTCATTTATAATTTTGGTAGCTTCTAGAATGGTTTGTGTTCCAATAACATTGGTACGAGTAAATCTGTTTGGATCCCCAAACGAATGATCCACATGGCTTTCTGCAGCCATATGAATGACGGCATCCACCTTGTGTTTCCGCATAATCCTCAGCACCTCCTCACGGTTTGTGACGTCGCAGTACTCATAAACAAAATTGGGCTGGGTACTGCACTCATTAATATTGTTTAAAGAAGAGCAATAGCCGCAGTTATCGATGCACACGACTTGGTACTCTGGGTACGTAAAAACCAAGTGTCGAACCAGCCATGAAGGAATGAACCCTAAACCGCCTGTCAGTAGAATTGATGAGATGAGTGGGTCAGGCTCAAACTTAGTAGTTCCAATATATTGCGCGATGGTATTGGTGAACGTTGGTGATTCCGGCAGTGGGAATAATAGTGATGATGGTGATGATGATGTACCAGTGACGTCGTTATGTTTCGTAATTGTAGAGGGTGTCATTATATTCTAAAGTGCGTGGCAGGGTTAAGTAGCCTTAATATGAAAAAAAAAATAAGCAAGAAAAAGAAAAAGGAATAATCATAATATCTACTTTTGATATTCAAAAAAAAACAAACAAAAAAAAAAAAGGTCTTGACTTTTGACCGATTCAAAGTGAGTTTTAGATTGGGAGGTTTTTTTTCTTCGATATTTAAAACAAATTAAACCAATGTTGGCTTTTAGGCACTTTGTGCATCTGGGTTAGGGTAACAATAATTATACGCCTCCTCAACCTTATAAGGTTGATTTCAACTTGACTAATTAGTCAAGTTGAAATTTGAAATTATAATTATAATTATAATTAGACTAATTAGTCAACCCCTATATAATAAACCTACAATGGGAATTCATTTACTATGCAAGAAACCAACAATTGTTAATAATCATCATGATGATTATTATAATAATTAGATATGGGGAAAATTATCTTTTTTTTTATTTTACTTCTCCACCACAAAATCTTTTTTTCTTTCTATATACAACACTAACACTCATAAATTAAAAAAAAAAAATGAATTATGAACATAAGCAAAGAAAAAAGGGCCCTCAAAAGGGTTTTGTAAGAAAAAAAAACCAAATTAACTCAGGAATAGGTTAGTATTATATATTTCTTTTTTAAATTAATCAATTAATTATTTAAATCAATCTAATATCTTTTTTAACACCTTTTTGAAAGACATTTGGTCATGTATCGATTCGGTTGACCCTCCAAAAGAACATTATTCTTTGGAAGTTTTATTGAACCCTTGCAATGACCCACAATATTCCTCTATTTGTGTCGACAAATGGCGGGAGATATATACACCAAAGATGCTACTAGAGCTTTGCGGCAAAGAATTTTCAAGCCACTGGCACGTTGAAGTTATGGACCAATCAATCAAATTATTTATTGCCAACCAAACTGCAATTTTTGATCATATCAATACCTGGCTCTGCAGTTCAAGTCATACTGTTGAATACCGTAAAAAAATGGGCATTGAAAAAAGAAATTGGCCTTTGAGCGATATTGAAAAGGCTAAAATTTTATTTGCTCTTTTAAATGCTGCAGGTGAACCATATATTGGGTTTAAAAAACGTGTCTTCTATAAAGATCTTGGAATTTATGAACCAGCAAAAATATTAGAATATTACTCTGAGAGATACAAAATTAATAAAAATCGGATTGAAAATATCTGCACACGAATGTTGACGACCAGAGGCAAGCGTAATAAATTCCGTCATGGGTTTCAAACTGATAAAGAATGGAGAATTGATCAACTAAAAATGTGGGCTGCTAAAATTAAGGAAGGCTTATTTCAAAATGATCCTATTGAATTAAACAAAAGGCAAGAAAAGGCCCAAGAGCTGTTGAATTTTTTTGGAGATCAATCTTTCTTAGAATCAACTCGCCCACCCGAGGTTTTTTTTCGAGCAGTTTTTAGAAAACCTGAAACACCAGAGGAATTTGCAATACGTGAAAAAACTACGAAATATTACACGACACTGGCAAATTTGGATCCTGAAAATATTGAAACATCTTTTTCGTCATTAGAAGAGTCTATTTATGGACCTAGTAAGTAAATTAACCTTCAATGAATTTATGGTTATTAACATTATTTTTTTAGACCCGATTGAAGAATCATTGGAGGAAAGTACTGAAAAAGTTGAACCGATTTTTCCACCAGACAGCTTTGATTCTTCTTATGAGAATGAACTTCACCTTAATGATGATAACTCCGATGCCAATGATAGTGAAATTGAATTTAACAATAATATCGATTTCCATGAAGAAAACTTACGCGAACTTTTTAATAAAAACTTTCATTTAAAAGAGGATGTAGTTAGCATCATTGAAAAGACTTGGGCTAATAACCAATCTACTTTTTCTGAAAAAAACGACCTACAGCATATGGAAACACCAGAATCAAGCTTCTGTAATACGGACAAACCTCAAAATTTTGAACCCAAAACTTTTTCTGAAGATGAAGTTTCTGAGCTTTTGTCTTCAGTTGCTAAGATGATTCTCCTTCGTTCTAATAAGGCTTCTGATATTGGAAGGCTTCCAGCTAACAAAACTAAGAAAAGATATGCAAATGATTTTTGGACTAGGCAACCCCAATTAAGAACTCTTCGCAAAGGTTTTCTTCAATCCATAGAGGAAGAAAAAATATTGCAGGCACGTTTTTCTGTTCTTAATACTCTTTGTCTTATGTTTGAGTCTGATGAAACTTTATCTTTTAAACAAGCATCTAAAAAGATTTTAGTGCTTTCAACATCCTTAGGTCAATCTAGCACTTTCACTAAGGAGGTTTTGGGCATGATAGAGAAAATTTGCAATTTGACTTTCCAAACTGGAAAACTTAACCCAAAATCTGAGCCAGTTCTTGCTTTTACTAAAAATCCAAAAGAGGCAACAAAAGTAGGAATTTTTTCTAAAACAAATAGTGCACTAAAAGGATGTCCCATTCCAATCCCTGGAGAAAATCTTAAAGAGTTATTTCCTAATGCCAAATTCATTGACTTTCCCAATGTCGAAATGTTCCGTCGTGGCGACTGGACTACAGGCGATGAAGTTGTTGATTTTTGCGCCAATGGATGTATGGCCTTTACAGGTGCATACTATGAATTAGCTGAATGTATTCAGTGTGGGCGTCCGCGTGATCCCAAGCATCGATTTTATTATTTTTCACCTCGTGAAAAAGTTAGAGACTTTTTTGAAAGTAAGATTTTGTCTAGGATAATGAAAGATGCTCATAAACGACAAAGTACTGACGGCTCAATAAATGATTTTTTTGATGGAAAGCTTTATAAACTCCTTTCACAAAAAAAAATTCAAAATGCTCAATTAGGGGAAGATTATCAAGAAACTATATCACTAAAGTATTTTGAAAATGAAGCCGATTTAGCATTTATGATATCATTTGATGACGTACCAGAGAGGCCTGGAGATAATCCCTACAGCATTGTCATTGCCAGATGCTTAAATTTACCACCGGAAGAGCGCAATAAGGAGTCAAATTCAATAATATTAATGTCTTTTCCTTCTGGTGTTAATCCTATTGCTAAAAAAGAGAAATCAGCTGTAAAGGACTGGGATTCATTTCTTTTCCCTTTTATTAAAGATAGTGCATTAGCCAGTACATTAGGGTACACAGTTTATGATGAGGACGAAGGGATCATGAGAACTGTTAGGCATCATTTTGTTTTATCTAGTACAGATATGCCGGCAAGCTGCAAGTTGTCAGGGTTGTGTGGGCACATATCTGAATCACCTTGCAGATATTGTCTTGATGTAAAAATATCTACACAGTTAGAGCCCACCCCCAATATTGTTCCTCCTCCTACCTTAAGAAAAGGGTCGGCATCCAAGAAAAAGTCAAAAATTAAATCAGCTTTCAGAGTCAACAAAAACAAATCTTCAAATCGAGTTAAAGGTTTGGTTTCATATAAAAATCCTACTTTGATTTTGCCTAAAACTCAGACATCTCAGGACTCCAAACCTCGTGATATTAAGTGGTATAATAAGATTTATAGAGAAGTCTTAAATGAGGAAGCAAAAGCTGCCCCAGATCGCAACAAATTCACTAAACAGGGGTTAAGCCGAATTTCAACGATATTCTGTTTAGGGTCAATGGTACCTGATATGTCATTACCGCCTGATTTGATGAATTTATCGTACGCAAACATTGGAAGTCAACTTATAAATACTATTATTTTCGGTAAAGATGGCCCTTCTAAGTTTAAATCAAAGGGAGAAAATTCTATCGTCAGTTTTATAGAAGGTCTGAATAAATTAGACTACTCATTTCTTGAAAGAAGATTTGATATTGAGGCTATAAAAAAAGGGATTGAAACTTCAAATTCAGTGAATTTAAAAGAAAAGCAAGTCAAACAACTTATTTCTTTTTTGTTTGGAATTGTTATGAGGTCTCAATATCAAATTGAGTGTCTTGAATACCTGATTCTTGTCACAGAAATGGTACATCTTTTAAGATTACTTTCCTTGCCAAGATTTTCAGCAAATCTACTGAAAAGGTTAGAACTTGGAATTGATCCTTTTCTTAACTTTGTTGAGAATATTTATTTAAGAGATGTTGAAAATCTACACTTTTTGTCATTACCTTTACATACATTGCGGCATATGGCCCAGGTGATTCAAGAAGTTGGTCCAGTTAGAGCGATATGGTGTTTCGCTAATGAAAAATCTAGTGGAATTTTGAGATCTCAAGTAAAATACGGAAAGGCTCCTCATATCACTCTTTCTAATCGCTATATTTATCAATCAACACTTAAGAATCTTGCCAACTCAGTCAATGAAATTTCAATAGGTGCCAAGTTGCTTAAAAACCCTAAAGCTAAGCCAAAGTCTTCGATAGAAGACCCAAGGCAATTTGAAGTGATTGAAATGATCACGAAATATCTTGAAAATGATGAGCGAACTCTAGCAGCTTGTGATAAATCTCGTAATTACAATGTTAAGGCTAAGTTTTACAAAAGGATCCTTTTTTTTCAAAGAGACCTTTCTGCGTACATTAATAAATATGCACGGATCAGAAATAAAAACAACTCTTCTAGTCATGTAATGATTGAAGATATTGTTGAAATTAACCCTTTGGGTCCTGGAATTCTCACCAAGTTTGCTGTGGTAAAGGACTTTCAAAAGGGTGTTGTGAAGCCTCGCTATTACAACCTGCAATTTTTTGGAAGCAGTGATAAAAGTAGTGGCTATTCGATTATTGGTTATTACATTGACAGTAAAGACTTTGTTCGTGAGCCATCAAAATTTTTTTCACCACTCTCTCGTGTTATCGAAGTTAGAGATGTTATATGCCCTGTTTGGCCCATTAATGATGGAGAGTTATCGATATTTGTAGACCCATCATTTGTGGAGGAATACCAGAGAAGCGATGGTACGATAGCCAGAATTGAGGAATATGATGATGAGGAGGATTTTAATCATGTTTGTAAACAGTATATGGATATTTAATTGGTTTAAATATATACTTGAAATTATTTATAAATTTTATTTACTATTTTGAAATGTCTGTGTGGGGAGTTCTAAAAGAAAAGAAAGTCTTCTAAGAAATCGGTTTATTGAATTTGTGAAGTGAAGAATTAAATTGTTTTCCCAATTTTCAGAAAATTTTTTAAAAAGACCAAGTAACCCTTTTGTTGATGTTTGGAAACGGAAGTGATAATTAAAACATTCTCAAGAATTCAAACAAAACACAGAATAACAGGGACTTCTTTCTGTAAAACACAATAACCAAAAGAAAAAAGGTAGAGCCAGCTTAAATTTTTGGATTTACATGACGTTATATCCTCCAAAAATATCGAAGAATTTTGAAATATCACGGCACAAAGGCCTTCTCTAGGCATCTATTCAAGTATCTTAAATAAAATATCTCATTAATTAATCAAGAGTCTATTCGATGAAATTTTCATCATTATTAAATTAGTATATATTAAGAGAGGGGCGATTTTATAAGGCTATCATTACAACATAAATAAAAAAAATTACTCTCATCATCTCTTCTCCACCAAAATAAAATGCATCGCCACATATCCAGCAACTAAGAACGTGATAAAAAAGCCAAACAGGCCCATAATATCAAATAACACGGCGCCACTATCAAAGCCAAAAGTACTGAGAATAGTAGCACCAGGGACTTCGATGCTCAAGCCAAACTTGCGTTCTGTCAATGTTAGGTAGCGCACTTCATTGACTGCCAGAGCTTCATATGCATAGTGGAAAATTGATAGGTACTGAAGATACACAGTCCCTGCAGGCATGCTGTCGTGGTTCAAAAAGAGACCAGCAAACAACAAGCTAAAAAGCATAAATAAACTTCCAACAAGGTTGGCCACTCCAGAATTTTTAATGAGAATGCCAATCAGCAAGCAAATGGCAGCTGCAGTCAAATTAAATAAGGTTAAAATAACCAAAAATTTCCAGAATGCGCCATCATCAAACGTCAGACCAACAAGAGGATATAAAATAAGTCCCAAGATTATTGGGGGAAAGACGCGCAATGGGACAATATCAAACATAACCTTAGCGACATAGTAGGAAATAGGACGGTAGTAATCATTGGATCGTTCCCTCAAGAAAATGATACGCTCGTCTGCAAACAAATTAAGTGTAGTCAATGTGCTAAATCCAAACAATGCAAGCAAAAAGAAAAAGAGACCAAGTCTGTTTTGGAAACCACTAATGTCATTCGCAACATTGTAATATAAGAAGCCGCAAAACATGGCCAGCATGGTGGCAATAATATAGTGTGTTAACAAAAGCATAGGGTCACGATACAGATTCTTAAACGTGCGAACAGATAGAATCTTAAACTGACCAACAAAACCAATGCGTGAATGACCTTTAAGTGAAATACTGCTGTGATTCGAGCCATTACCGTCAACACTCTCTTCTTCACTAGACCGAGAAGATTCGATCTCGTTTCTGAGAGAACCAGCAAGAGCACTCGATTCATATGATTCTACAAGCGATTCCAAAGTGATTGGTCGATTAGAGGTTGCTGTAGCAAATCCACTAGGAATGCTAGGTTTCGATAGCTGAGTCGCTGGTGTAGGAGCAATGATTTCATCTCTATGAGAAGCATAATGTCTCCATTCAGAAGTACTGTCAATTCCAAGACTATCAGTGCGAGGAATAGGACTGTGAAGGTTTTCATCAGGGGGATTAGCAGCAGAAGGAACAGGCTCAGTAGACACGGAATTACGAGCACTGCGGGTACCAAGCCAACCATCAAACCGGTCTTCGACATTTTCATCATCGTTGTCATCAAGAGGAACAGAGCCGGTGGCAAGCATTGTCAAGTCAATCAAAAAGTCTGCAACATTGAATCCAGGAGGGCAGTCGTAGCCAAGTTCAGAAAAGAATTGAGCAGCTTCAGATTGTTTGCCAGAGTAAACAAGACGGCCCTTTGCTAACAAAACAAGTTTATCAAAAAGGGAAACAATGTTAGAACGAGGCTGGTGAATAGTGAAAACAACAGTACGATTGTAGTTGCGTGCAAGTTTAATAAGACTTTCGACAACGTTAAAAGCATTGTAAGCGTCAAGACCAGATGTGGGCTCATCAAGGAACAAAATAGAGGGGCTAGTCACCAGTTCGCAAGCAATGGCCACTCGTCTTTTTTCACCGCCAGAAATACCACGGTTCTCTTCATTACCAATGAGTTGATCTTTGATTCCTAAAATCCCAAGTTCGCTCATGGTTTCAATAGCTCGAAGCTTCTTGGCGTCAGTAGACATGCTCTTGGGAAGACGTAAAAGAGCACTGGTAACAATGGTTTCGTAAACTGTAAGAGTGGGCATAAGATAATCATCTTGGTCGACAAAGCCAATAACTCGTTTGTAATCCTTTTTGGGAACCTCGTGGCCATTGACAGTAATCCTTCCGCTAACTACACCGCGCTTAGTTTTAGCGGCAAGAATATCAAGAAGGGTTGTTTTACCAGCACCAGAACCACCCATAATGGCCATAATTTCTCCTGGACTGACAGTTCCCATAACCCCGCTAATAATAGTTTTTTCATTATCATTATAAGACACATCGGAAAATTGAAGAGTTGCTGGCAAATGACCAGCCATAAGCTTGCTGCTGTCGTCTTCCGTAGGAAGCGCAATAAAACCTGACTTTTCTTGGGTAATTTGGATAAGAAGTCTATAAGCAGCAATTCCTCCAGCAATAATAAGCAGAGCACCAACAAGAGAGGCAATAACCAAACGCTTGTTAAGAGATTGAGAAGGAGGGACATATCCAGGAAGTTGAGTGTAATGTAAACATTCACTGCTCCTGCAAGCCAAAGTAATGGATGGGTCGCCAAACACAGACTTAATTAAATCATTCATCGAGGGTTCAGAAAAACTACAGCCGCCCTTTTTTGAATCACATTGAAAATCACCCGGTCCCCTAATAGTTTCTGTCAAGAAATCTGAAATATCAATAGAGCCAGCCTCACCACAAAGCATGCGACCAGGAATACACTTGCAATAAGCATTTTCACAAGAGTACCGGGTAATGTTGGTGTCGCCTTTGAATTCTGTCTCGAACTGGCATGTATCAAGACCACAGTAAAAACTTTCACTCTGGTCAATCCAAAATTGAAAATTACAGTCAGCAGAGGTGGCGTTACAACTAAAGGTAACTTGGGGGATCTTACCGTTCAAAATATCAAGAATTTTGCGGTTTGTAACCTTGCACATCTGGTAATTTTTCTCAACAAGAATTCCACCTCTATAGCACGTCCCCTTAAGTCCCTCAGGCATAAAAGCGTCACAAGAGGAGTCTTCTGTACATATATTGCAGTTGATTCCGTCCCATCCATCTTCACAAGCACACTCTTCAGTGCCATTGCGAACAGGCCTATTAAGTCCTTCATTCAAGCCACCACAAACAGGGGACGCACAATCATCACCTCCAAAACCAGGGGGACAGTCGCATCTACCAGTAAATTCATTACACTTAGCAAACTGCTTGCAAGAAAACGCGGGAAGCATACAATTGAAGCTAAAAAAATACCAAGTTAGTTTTTAGTTTTAGGTTTTAATTATTTGCATTTCTGATAATGCTAACTCCACCACACTAAGCGTCTTGAACATATATGTCATTTCAATAGCAATGATCCGCAACTCAATTTTTTTTTTTTTTGGACTTTATTGAGATAAGGATTTGTAGAAAACAAAAAAAAAAGGGAGAGGTAACAAAACAGAAAACAACAAAAAAAAACAAGAATACGACGAAAATAACAAAAAAAGAAAAAAAAAAGAAAAACTCACCATGGAGGGCATTTATCGGGTTTTACGTCCAAGTCAATGACAGGTAAACCATTTATCAGACCGTCAGAAACCATACCAGAGTGGCCAGAGTTGGCCAGTACAGGTTGCACGCATGTAAGCGCGAATAGGGAATAACTGAGAAAATTACCAAGGCTTTTCATTACACGTTGCTGTTGTCGCAAGCAGTTAAGCAAAGCCAGTATATATACAAAATCAGAAGAAACAAAAAAGAATATTGATTAAGAAAAGAAAAAAAAAAACAATGAGAAGAAGAGAAAAATATTTGGATTTGTAAAGGAAAGACTGAAGTGGTAATGAAAAGGCGTGGGAAAAGAAAGAAGGTGGAGAGGAAAGGCTGCGAGCAAGGTACCGCCGCAACATTTTGTTACAGAAACCCAAAAGTTGTAACATCTTAACCAAAGGCAAACAAAAGATATTTCTGTTTTAGGAAGTAAAAATTGCGGCGCTTATCTGGTTCCGGATCCGTCTTCGCCTCTGTTATGGGTCCATTCACCAGCACCGCTTTCGCGCGGACCCAAGTTAGGATCAGTAGGTGTAGCGTCAGATTTGGAGACATAGCTTTGCAACTCTTTTTGTTCAGCAATCTCTTCATCATCTAACCTTTTTAAATCGTCTGGGCTCAGTCCTAGGTTTTCTCTACGACGATTCGTGATAAGTTTCAGAGCCCATACCAAACCGTTTTCTTTACATTGATTCCGGGGAAGAGCTTTAGCTGGATCACGAACGTATCTTCGAGTAACATCGCAAGCACCTTCATCTAAAAAAATTAAAAAACTGTTAGTCAATGATACCAGTAAGACATGCAACAGTTGAGGGACAGTGAAAGCCAAGCTGTTGCTGTGTGAGCATGTCTACCATTGTGACTCGTGTGGAATCTCTATTGAGAGAGACGTCAACGGAGCCAGAAACATCCTAATCAAGTGGTACATTTTCGTAAAAAATCTGAGTCTACTTACTTGAAAATCCAATGCAATAAGACATCTTTTTCCCCCAACCATCTGTATATACCAATGGCTTGTCAAAAATTCCTTCCGAAGGATCATAATGAACCCATCGTTTTTGTTGTTCCGAGTAAACTTCTGTCCATACATGATCTTCTTTATTCCAAACCCAACGGACTCTAGATCCCATCGCACGGCATAGGAATGTAAAACACTAATATAGATATTTCTGTCAGCCCTGGAAATTTTAATCAAAACAAAATTCACTCACATTAGCAAATTCGCCACAGCGCCCCTTACGTGTATCAAGAAGTTTTCTTACACTTCCATATCTAGGAAATCTAACAATAGCAGAACATGTTGAACACCTGTATACTTCTACCACTGATGCTTTGTATTTTGCTTCTTCTTCTGTTGGCGCTTGTGCTCCAATTGCTTGTGTTTCTCCCTATTTAATCAAGTTAGTACATTTAATTGAAAAATTTTATACACTAAAAATGTTCACACTTACTCCACAAATATCACAAATAGGACTATTAACCCACGTGAAAAAATGGTTCTTAAACCATCTAACTATAATTAGCGTTGGACAAAGGTATAAGATGGCCACTTACACAACAAGTTCTTGAATGCAATAATCATGTTCTCCCCAAGTTGGATCCTTTTTAAACTTTTCTTCTGCGGCCCCATAAATTTGATCCAAAGGGATTCTAGTTAAGGCCAAGTCTAGCAATTCGTCATTTTCGTAGGCCATTGGGGATTCTGATAGAGATGCGAGTTGTTTCGCAAAGGGACTTTTGGCTGTTTGATCCACATAAATAATAGTGGCAATTTTTTTTGACAGACTCTGTGGATCCATTTTTTTTTTTATTTCTAGCTTGATTTTTTGATTTGGGTGGCAGAAATGGTAAAAGCTACTAATCCCTTTGACTTTGGACATCAATTTATCGAGAAGATTTAACTATAATTAAGGTGTTTTAAATTGACCATCGCTTATGACCGTGCATACAATGGGTGTTACAAAATAGTTTGTAACACAAGTACAATATCACACCTCATACTGTGGAAACTTAACAACCAGCAAAATAATAAAAAAAAGTCTATCACGCGAAGGAGTAGCAGTATTACTATAAATTTTGCCAAAGTCAGTCAGTACTAAGAGTTTTCAAGTCTGTCAGCTTGTTTCTAGAGTTTCGGTTCAGTGGCACCTTCTTTATTTCTTCAATTATGGTGACGGCTCCGCCTCTCATTCAAACTACAAGTACAAGCTTTTCCAATGCGCACAGATCTTTACAAGCTACCGCAAACCCTTCTTTTGGTATTTCACTGGCCATAGACCCTTTCATTGTGGACAGGCTAATTGTAAGTATTAGGTCCATATTTATATGCATCACATTTATACACATACTAACATTATAAAGCTTGATCGGTACCAAAACAACTTTATCAAACTATGGAATCAGGTCGTCACACAGTGGAGTGTTTCTAATAAACCAATAGAATCTGAAAAAGACTCTTTAAAATATCTACGAATTGCTTTTAAACCCCCCTTTTCATCTCAAGATCTTCATATTATTCAAGAGTTAGCAGAGTCCCTAGCACTTACCTTATCAATGAGTATTGAGCTAGATTGTAAGTAACGCGAAAAATGTCGTCTTTTTTGTCACAAAAATTTTAACGCAAACATTATCACATCAAGTTACTTTATTTGACTCTTCTTTACCTTCTTTAAGGCTTATTCAACAAATAGTATATTTTTTTATTGCATCTTCTTTTCATCTCAAATTTCCATTGTGTGTCCGACTTTCGACTTCTCAAATCTCCGCCATTTATCCCGAAAATCACACTCGAAACCCTGGACAAGATAAATTTGAATACACCCCAATAGAACTGAATCAGCTAGTTAATACACTGGCTATTTGTTTCACTTATATTCGCGTCACTTTTTATGAACAAGTCGGCTCGTTATCAAACGGCGTCAGTAAGCCACACGTCTCCAACAGTATAGATAAAACAGCCTTAAATAGGCAAACTAGTATACCCATCAATACACCCGATATATATCCCAATATACCAAATTTTATTATAGTTAACTCTGAGCAAAGTACTTCAAAAACGTTATTATATTGCTCAAAAAAACATTCGACCCCTCCATGCTCTCATAAGGGCATTGAAAAACATGACATTAACCTAGATCAATGCAATTCTGGTAACTTGTTAAAAGTTAATGATCTTTTAAATTTACCTAATTGTACTGAAAAAAACATTACTCATCCGCATATACAGCTCAGCACTTATGATAGCGCTGCTTTAGGTTTGCAAACAGATTTCCAAAACTTGCCAAATATTCATGGAAGTAGTAACAGAAGCCCTAATATCAATCAAATACGAAATAGATATAACACAGTTAAGCAATATGCAAAAATTCCCATTTCAAGGTCTGATACAGGTCTTTCTGGGTTGCAATTACCATCACGTTCAGCATCACCTTCTCAATTTTACAGTCTTTATTCTAATAAGAGTGATCACACATTGCACAAAGTAACTGCGATCCAAACGGCATTGGAAGATAACAAAGCGCCAACATACCCAGAAGCGCGTGACCCTTTAAGACGTATTAACACACCAAAACTAAAGCTTTCGTCCGGACCTTCCAGCCCTATTTTAAAACGGCAGCCTTCTCCACAATCTTTAGAAAAACTTGGCTGGACCATTTTGCTCTGCACATGGATTGTGGTCATTGGAGGCATTGGGAGTATGTTTGGCATATGGAAATCTTTTTTAGGATATGATTCGTCTGCAGTCCGATACTCCCTTTCTTACGAAAAGAAAACCGGCTATCCCATATCGGAGTATTATGCCTGTCTTTTTTTCATGACATTTATTGTTTCATGGGTTTGGTGTGTCATATCTTGGATGGGAATGAAATTTTATAGGCATACAAAAGGTGGAATAACTACAGCAAAGAGTGAATAAATATTATCATGATAAAGTTTATTAATTCTTTTGTTTTACAAAATTTGTTTTCATTAAAAAAAGTCTTCATTATTAAAGTAATTTTTAATTAATTATAACGAGCAAAATGCTTATAGTAACAACTAGTTATCAGTTTGCCCTGCTAAAATATTACACTATTATCTATGTAGTATTATAACAGTATCCTAATGTCTCTTTTATTTAACCAATTCACAATATAGAGTTTTAATTTACAAGAAAGTAATCTTGTTTTTATTGGATAATAGACACTGGTTGTCTTATAAAATACCTAGATTATAAAGTGTATTGATGTATATAGTTTATATTTGTATGCTGTCACAAATAATACGAAAAAAAAACGAACTTGTATATGAAATATATTGCAGGTAAAATAAATATTTTAACTTTATTATCAAAACAGATTTGTTTTGATAAACTTTTTTGTTTAAACAAAAAAAAAAATATGATTTTGAACCAGTTTGTAGGAGTAATGTAGGAGCAATTTTAGCAAAACAGTATAATCTATTAACTATTACCTATCAGAAAAATTATAGGATCAAAATATTTTCAATATTATAAATAATTTCTGAATTCTTAATATTACAGTTTTTTTTTATTTTTTAAGATAAAATAACAAAAAAAGGAAATCACTCAATTAATATTGTGCAAGATTTATAAAGTAAAAATCCACAACCAACTATGGTCTTTAACATTTATACTGATGCATCCCTCAGATACGGACATGCAACGATTGCCATCTTTTGCGATAGTTATGAGTACTTTACTTTAACCGAACAAGTTTTGATGTCAACTTATCAAGGATCTACAATGAAACTAGAGCTTTCCGCAATAGAAAAAGCTTTAACACTTATTTCGGGAATGCCTAGAAAAAAATCAAAATTTCAAACTTTTAACATATATTCAGATAATGGAATTGCTGTTATTAATGCTCAGGATTCTTCACAAAAAAAATTTATTGAAACACAATTACAAGCGACAGTTAATGTAAAGTATGTGAAGGGACATTCTGGAGTACATGGAAATACGGTTGCTCATCGCATGGCTTACAAGGCTCATTTTTCAAGAGTGATAGTTCGAAATTGATGCTCTGACCACATTAAATGTTTTTTTTATAATTTAATCACTAAATTTGTTATATAAATTTTTTCCTTAAAAATATATATTCTGCTTTATTTCATAAATCACTTCTAGTTGTTTCAATTCCTAGATATCCACTTAGTTCCATATACTCGGCAACAAAAGCAGTCATTATTAAAGACCAATCATAAATAGTCTGTTTGTCAAGATGATCGGCATCATCTTCAATTTTATGCCAAACACTAGGAAATGGAAGTGGAATTAAATGGAGAACTGGTACCCCTCTAGCAATAAAAGGTAAATGATCATCTGAAAGAAAGGATGCAAGATGAAACCATTCGCCATTTCTTGGAAAAAAAGGTTTTTTCTGAAGAGAAGATCTTTTTTTTGGTGACCCAGTAACTCCTTTTTTCTTTGTTTTAATGCCATTCCCTCTATAATACTTTTCAAGGGAGTTTAAATGTTCATGAAGCCAATCAGTATCTCTAAAATAACTTCGAATAGTTGCATCTTCTGTACCAAGAAGGTCAAGTAATAAAAACAAATCGATTGATTCTAATTGTGATCTTCTGGGTGATGTGACAGTGAATGATGGTTTTTCCCAAAGTTCAGCTAAATGACGGGCTCCATATGTAGAATCGGTATCAGTCCAATGAACATATGCTTCTTCACCGTCTAAAAAAATGATTTGTAGTCCGGTTTCAGAATCAATATTATTATCCCAATACTCAGTTAAAGCACTATCAAGTGCCTGAACAACGTACATCATCAATGCACATGGAAAAGCACTATCAATAGCACCAATGAAACCTTTAGGTTCAATCTTGGAGTCGTAGTGTGCAACAAGAGAAAGCCTACCAGTTGAGCCTGCAGTCGCACGAGGAGGATCTCTTGTAAATATCAAATTTGTAAATGTCACGTTTTTAATACTTGGTGTATCTTCTTGGAAGCTGTCCATTTCAAATTGCCACGTACTAGTGTTTAAAGAAGGGTTGCCTCGATTAATGTTAATTTGATTTAAATCGGCATTTCTATCATTAAAGAATTTTTGAAAGTGTGCCTGCACTTCTAAAGAGCCGGGGGTATCTGGAATTCTCAGTTTTAACACAGGTTCCAGTAAACCATTTTTGTTTTTTGGATCTAGCAGTGTTTCAGCTGTATTTGTATCTTGTAATTTTTGGTATTCTTTTTGGTGAAGTGTCGTATATGCTTGTACAGGTAATAGCAATATACTAATGATAATGTTCAAGAAAACAAATGTTTCGCATAGCATTCTAGTGATTTGATTGTCCAAAGAAGACCGGCTACTTCGGGAATAGTATTTAGCTTTTAATGGTATTAGGTGGCGCCCGCTAATTTGTGATTTCATATGCTAGTTTAACAATGAAAGATTATTAAAAAGTTAATATCACAATGAATAATTTGAAAATAACAGGCTCTGAAAAAAGAACCCATTAAAACCTAACAAGCTTAAGTTTGAGAATGAAGTTTTTCTTTGACTAATAACAAAACGTATGAGATAAAAACGACGTAATCAAAATCTGAAATTTAAGATAGGACAACCCTAACCCCAACCTCTTGTTTGTTTTTACAACAAAAATAGTAGGTTGCTGCTTGATAGTAGTCATCACCACCAAAACATTTCAATCATTATCTTTGCACTAGCCTATCCTTAATCCTATACAAGTGTTTACATATTGGAAATTTAATTTATATAACTTTCAATTTAAAATAGAGAGATTTACGGCAATTCAGCCCTCTCTTTATTTGATATTCATATACATTTTTTAAAAAAATGGCTGAGTTTGACCGTAATTTTACAACATTTCCTGATCATCCTTTTACGGAATCGAACGAAGACTCCAACTTTGTGTCTTCTATTTTTAATAAAGTCAAGTCAATAACGTCTGCTGCATCTAATGTTGTGCACAATGCCTTACCTCTTCCCAATCATGATCCTTTAATTACACCTGAAAATGCACATACAGTTATTGCTTCTGCACAACTTTCTCGCCCGGGGAGACTTTTATCCAATCATGCGCCAGTACGCTTGCCTGCACGTTCACATCCTCAGGCTTTGAAAGAATTAAAATATGGATCTGCTAGCCACTCACGAAATTCATCTGGTGGAAGTTTTAAAATTAAAAATGGTGCTTCCAGTTCGGACATTTCTACGAATGTTTCTTCACATAATCGAAAAGTGAGTCTTGGGAGAAACACCACAAACGCATCTCTTAGTGATAGCATGCAATCAATTTCCTCTATTGATACCCCACCACTAATAAAAGTCACGAATTTTAATGGTGACCATAATTATTTTTCTCCAGAAATTTCTACTGATGATCATTTAGATTCACCAAGTAACAGCTCTTTAATTCACGATAAAAATGAAGATAATACTTCTCCTTTGACTCTTCCAGGGACTCTATCCGGAAATGAAGATAATTCTAATTCTAGCTCAGGATCTAGCGTTATCATTTCTTCATCTGGTGTTAATGTAAATACTCTCCAACCAGTTCTTACTTCTTCTTCCTCACCTGCCACTACAACAGCGTCTGCTGCTGCTCTTTTTACACCATCTGCATCTTCTCTATCTTTGCAAAACAGTAAACTTACTTCTGATGCGACTGTTGATAGAAGAAATGTAACAGCCAGTGGAACTTTTACAACGCCACAGCCTGCAGAAATCTTTAATTTACGCCAGCAAAATTCAAAGTTGAGTTCTTCTAAACAAAATAGCCCACTTCAAAATCCTATTATTTCTAGCCAGACCAATAATTCACTTAGTTTATATCACCATACCCCGCATCATAGCCATATAAGTGGAAGCCATCATCTTCACCACCATCATCGTACGCATAAGCCACATCATCGGCCTCATCCAATGACTCCTATCCCATCTGCCACTGTTGTTGCGACCCAAAGCAATCAACAAAATATTCAAACTCGAAATTCTCCAAGCCAAGGATTTATTGGCTCGACATTAGGAACCATATCACAAGGTATGGAGTCTTTACAATCTAAACTTTCATTATCATCTACCACCGACACAACTATCAATGCTGTTGGCGACTCAAACCTTGATTCTTCGTATCCTTCCAGTTTTCGAGAAAATGGTTCAGTTTTAGAAAAGGATTATAACAGTGATGCCGAGAGCATTTATTCTACTGCGAAACGATACTTTAATTCTAGGGTTGATCGCAGACCTACTCCATTAAAAAACGGCGGTTTAGGAAAAGAATTTTGGATGAAAGACGAACATGTAACTGAATGTTTTGGGTGCACTGCTAAATTTACGAGTATGTTTGTTGAAATTTCATTTTTATTGTTATTAACTTTATATATCTAGCATTTCGACGAAAACATCACTGCAGAATTTGTGGCCAAATTTTCTGTTCCAAA
This sequence comes from Magnusiomyces paraingens, assembly GCF_902498895.1. Classification (NCBI taxonomy): domain Eukaryota; kingdom Fungi; phylum Ascomycota; class Dipodascomycetes; order Dipodascales; family Dipodascaceae; genus Magnusiomyces; species Magnusiomyces paraingens. The sequence continues at coordinate 789,313 of NW_022474071.1, forward strand.
TGTACTAGCTTAATCGATTGCGAGTATCCTTCAAAAGATGGTGTCCTAATTAAGTCAAAGTTAAGAGTTTGCAACAAATGCTATGCTGATATTGAAAAGTTTGAATCTTCTGATGAAGACGATGAGTCTCATGATCATATTGACGATGCAATGTCTGAATTTGGAGAAGCAACATTTGCGGATTCAAATACAAGCTCTAAGTACACTGGCAGCACTTCGGATTTACATACAGATTCGCCTCGTGCTCAAATAAGAAAGTTTTCCAGGGATGAAAGAACTGGTTTAGAAAATATTCTGTTTTACTCTGATGATGATAGTTCTTCAGATGAATTTGATGCCGATAGCATTATTCATTACAATGTTGAAAATTCCAATTATAATAGAGGAAATAAATGGGGAGAAGATCATAGCCGAAGCCCATCTCGGAGTAGGGCTAGTTTTAGACGTCATAGAAGTGGAACTTCACTCTCGTTTGACCAACCACGATTTTCGCGCAAAGGATCACGGAAAAAAAGTTTTACTGCAAAAACAACTCCTTTATTTCTATCTAAAACAACAAACCAAATTATTGGATCTTCTAGAATTTCACCTCCTTTACTTAATCTTAATCGAGCCAGCATTGCCCATTCAAAAGCATTTTTACGGCAAATACTTGAGCAAAAGGGGATTACTGGGAATTTGGGGAAATGGATTGATGCACTCATGTTACCACTTTTAGAATGCACATCTCATATTGATCTTGATAACAAAATTTTTGAAGGGTCTGATTTTCGATCTTATGTGAAGCTTAAAAGAATTCCAGGAGGTCTTCCTTCCCATTCTCAATATATTGATGGAATTGTATTTTCTCAAACACTGACACTAAAGTCTATGCCTCAGCTTATCTCAAATCCTAGGATTCTTCTTGCTCACAACTTGTTTGAACACCCTAGACTTCACGTTTCTAAAATTTTAGAAATTTCAAAACAAGAACTTTCTCGATTTGATACTCTTGTTCAACGAGTAACTCAATTAAAGCCTAATATAATTATGACTACTGGTGGCGCAGGTAGATTTATTCTTAAAAAGTTTGATCAAATGGGAATTGCAGTTATGACAAATGTTAAAGAGTCTGTTATTGGTCGTACTTCAAGATACACCCAGGCATCTATTGCAACTTACGAGTCGCTTTCTGTTAATACAACACTTGGCCATTGCGATAGATTTGAAGTGAAAACTTATCGTTACCAAAATGAATTCAAGAAATATATATTTCTTTCAGGAATTCCAAAGGAGCTAGGTTGCACTGTTTTGCTTCGTGGTGCTGATTTGGCTTCATTAGGTATTATTAAACGGATTGTTCAGTTTATGGTGTACGTGATGTTCAATTTAAAGCTTGAAACATCATTGCTCCGTGAAGAATTTGCGTTAGTTCCAGAGTCTCCTAAACTTCTTAAAGAAATTGCTAAATATCGAGCTAATGCCGAGCATAAAAAGGCTTCCAACGCTGATACGTCGGGTATTAATGAGGATTATGGCATGACAATTTTGTCTACTTCCCCTTTTGTGGACTATGGCCTTCCATACTTGCTTGAAGTTGCACGTAAATCCGAAGATCAATTAGTTTCGATGGATGAAGATAAGGATTCTGTTATTACAAGAGACCGTTTGCTTCAAATGCTTCAATTAGACCATTTCACCGTTGAAAACGTTCCTGGAGGCGAAGAAACAATTAAAAAAATGTCTGAATTTTTATACAAGGAACTTTATCAGCGGTTATACGACACTTGGTTTAAACAGAATCGACAGTGGGAACTTGCTCATCTTCGCGATGAAGATATGTTTACAGCAGAGTTTCATTTGAGAATTGTTTTACTTTTTTCTTCAGTTTGTACAGAAACTCTTACTCCTTGTTTTGGCCCTGATGTTTTAACATTTCGGTTTTACAATGATAAACAGGATATGCCATTAGGGCATTTTATTGAGCGTCTTTGTCTAGACGCTAATATCCAATGTTCTGAGGGATGTGGGCGAACATTGAAGCAACATACTCGCATTTATGCTCATGGAAAGGGCAGAATAACAATAAAAATAAGTGATCATGCTTGTAATTTACCCGGCATGTCTGAATCTATTTTGATGTGGAGTACTTGCAAAATCTGCCAAGCTTCTACCCCGATTCTTCCTATGTCTGATGACACATGGAAATATTCTCTTGGAAAGTATTTTGAACTTTCTTTTTGGAGCTCTGAGTTATCTTTTAGAGAAAATCTTTGCCCACACAATTTATATCGTGACCATGTTAGATTTTTTGGTTTCAAAAACATTGCTGTGTCGATAGAATATACACCAATTACTTTATATGAGGTTGTTGTTCCATCAGCCCGCATGACATGGCAGCCTGAACGTGGTATCAAACTAAAGGTTTCTTGTTACAATGACATCAAGACGAGTGTTAATAAATTTTTTGACAGTGTTGATGACCGCTTGAAAAGTATTAAGGTGGATGAATTAGCGCCGGAAAAAATTGATGAATGCCGACTTAAGATTGAAGAGTTGCTTTTGCGCACCAAACAAGAAAAACAGGATGTTATTAATGATCTTGATCAAATATTTGTCAGCACAGATCCAACAGCATATCTTCCTCTTAATGCAGTTTTCCGTGTCATGCAAGATTTTGCAATCAGTTGGGATCACGAATTCACAGAATTTGAAGATAATTTTTTCCTTTCAGAAAATGATATTACACGTATTACAACTGCCCATTTGAAGCGCATAATTTTGCGTAACGATATTATTGAAAAGCAAAACTCGCAAGTTCGAGGAGATACAGAAGAAAATTCTAGTTTAATTTCTGAAAAGTCAAGAAAAGACTCAACTGGTTCTCTTAGTGAAAAGCCAATTGAGGCAACTGAATCAGCTGAATCATCGAATAAGAGTGACGAAATTGAAATGGCTGAAATATCCGCCCCTTCGGGCTCTACATATGAATTTGGTGATCAACCTTCTATTGCTCCCAGTCTTTCAAAAGAAACATCAAACAATGATACAGAGAATATTCAGGGTTTTAACGAGCAATCTGTTTCACCAAATGAGTCATACCAAAAAGAAGATAAACAGCTTTTGAGCAATGAGTCTGTGACAAAGACCGATAAGGTTCCACCTCCCGACACTTTGAAACCACAACTAGATTCTTCGGTTAAAGATCATGACTCTCGGTGCAAGTCACTTGAAGAGTTAACTTCAATAATTCATCAAACAGCTGCCAACACACCAAGCAATATTCCTAGAGCAGTATCTAATATCGAAAACCGATTTGCAAAGGAAGTTTCGCCTAAAGGATTTTACTCTGAGTCTGTTCCTGATCTTACTATGCGCACATCTCAAAAGTCATCCGAACGTTCTCCTAGTCCTCTTCGTGGAAATGATAGTTCAAAACGAGTCCAGGATGTCGTTTCACTAATGGAGTCTAGGAATACAAAAGATGACAAATTAAATGTGAGTTCTGGGGATTTAGACTCATCTCAGTTAAGCTTTAAGCCGAGAATCAGCACCATTCCAACTCTAAAGCATCTTTATCAAACTTCAACTGAGAATTCTTCATCGACCCCTGATAGAATAGCTGAATTCGCTAAACTGCGACTTAGATCCAATCTCAAGTCCTCGGAAGATTCGGCTTCAACGTCGTTATCCAACAATCTGAACTCAAGGAATAAGTTTGAGAATATTGGATACTCAGCATCTTTAAATCGATCTCGTTTTGGTGCACCCAGAGATCTCAACTCACAATGGTTGGCAGGGACTCACCCATACAAAATTTCAGTTTCTTCGCTGGCGAAGCATTATGAACAGTTGTCACAAGAGTTTGAGAATCAACGTGCACGTGAACGCCGACATCTTGCACAAACACAATACCGTACAGCTCCCCTTGCAGCTTCAAAACCCATTGTTGAAGTTTACAAAAATGTAGAAGATGCTGTTGAAGAGCTCTCTCAATCAGAAGATGAAGAAGAGTCTGACAGTGATTTGGAACCAGACTCTAAAAATTCATCTTTGCCCAATGATACTCTACCTGATCAATGTACGGGTGATCCTTCACCTAAATCACCTTCATTTAAAGCCAACGATGATATTACAGGGGACAATGCTGATAGAGTAGCTAATCAAACAGGTGAAGAGCCTACTCAAAATGATTTGACTAACCCTCAACTTCCTGATGATACAAGCGAATTACCAGCAGACGAAGGCTCATCTATTATTTCAGAAGAGCCTCAAGAACACCCACCATCTTCTGAACTCCCACCACCTGTTGAAGGGCCAAATATTCCTCAAATTGGACTTTTGAAGTACTTTTCAAATTTTTGGGCTGATAGATCTGCTACTGGTTGGCGTCCACTTGAGTATCCTTTGTAAGTTTTTTTTCTTTTTTTTTTAATTTTTCATTTCTAACATAAATTTAGGACTCATTCAGATCATTTGTTTCCTGAATCAAATGTGATAATTCGAGAAGATGAGCCAAACTCACTTATTGCATTTTGCTTATCATATCCGGATTATAAAGAAAAGCTACGGAAGATGCGCCAAGAAGAATCTGTTCCACAAGATCCCGAAGGTCTTCGTGAGCCCAATGCCGAAATGGAGCGTCATATGCTTAAAAACACTGGAACTCATCTTAAATACCGTGAGTATTATTTTTTTTATTTCATTTTTCAATTTCTAACAGTTTTTAGAATTTCAAGATGGCTCTGCCAAACTTTCTTGCAAAATTTTTTATGCAGAACAGTTTGATGCCATTCGAAGACAATGTGATTGTGAAGACTCTTTTATTCAATCTTTATCTCGATGCGTGAGTTGGGATTCATCGGGTGGTAAATCAGGATCAGCATTTCTTAAAACTTTAGATGATCGCCTTGTTGTGAAACAATTGTCTCCATCTGAGTTGGACGCCTTTATTAAATTTGCTCCTAATTACTTTGAATTTATGGCACAGGCATTTTTTCATGAGCTGCCTACAGCTTTGGCTAAGATTTTTGGATTTTACCAAATCCAGATTCGCAATCCCACAAGGAGTAATAAGAATCTTAAGATGGACGTATTGGTTATGGAGAATTTGTTTTATAATCGCAAGTCTTCTCGTATTTTTGATCTTAAGGGTTCAATGCGCAACCGTCATGTTCAACAAACAGGTCGTGAAAATGAGGTACTTTTAGATGAAAACATGGTCGAATTTATTTATGAGTCACCTTTATTTGTACGCAACCATTCTAAGACTTCGTTGCGTTTATCTTTGTTTAACGATACTTTATTTTTGGCTAAGATGAATGTGATGGATTATTCTTTGGTTGTTGCTATTGATGACGAAAAGCAGGAGTTGATTGTTGGAATCATTGATTTTATTCGAACATTTACTTGGGATAAGAAGTTAGAAAGTTGGGTCAAGGAACGTGGACTTGTTGGAGGTGGTGTAAAGGAACCCACTGTGGTTTCACCCAAGCAATATAAGTTTCGGTTCCGAGAAGCTATGGAAAGATACATTATGATGGTTCCTGATTGTTGGTACCCAGTAAATAAGGAAGAAGAAGAGGAAGAGGTTCCAGCTTAATTTTTTTATGAATTTATGAGTTACGTTTTTTTTCTTTAATATTATGTACAAGATCTATGAAATAAGCATATTTACATTATTTTTTTAATTGATTGCTTCAATGATGTAGTAAGAGGCTTTACCGACACGAACAAGAAGAAGTTTACCTTCAATAAAATCAGATTCTTCAATATTGGCTTCAGTGATTGCTATTCTTTGCAAACCGTTGTACACGCCTTTACCTTTTAAGAGACGGGAGATTTCAGCTAAAAAGTAAAAGTTAGAAAAGCTAATATAAAAAAAATTAGGTATACTTACACTTAGATTTTCCAGTAGCAGAGGCCAAGACTGATCTCCATGGATTGTCAATAAGTTCGCCTTTTGGGATTTGTTGAACAAGATTTTGACTAGAAAAGGCAGCAAGAATTGTGTCAGCATCATAAGATTCAGCGTTTCCAAATAGAATTTCACTCATGATAGCAGAATTCTCACCGGTTCCTGCTCCATGGACAAAATCGGTAACCTCCTTCGCAAGTATGCGCTGAGCGTAACGAAGAGACTCGTTTTCCGCATGCGTGGCCATGATGACAGATATTTTTTCCAGAGAAATAAATGTAAACATTTTAAGATAGTTTTCGACGACAGAATCAGGGGCTTTAACAAAGTATTGATAGAGCTCGTAAGGTTTAGTCATATCGGGATCAATCCAAACAGCATTACCTGCAGATTTTCCAAATTTTTCACCAGAAGGGGTAGTTAAAAGAGGAACGGTAATACCATAGGCCGGATCCGAATCTTTAGAGACTTTGGGAAGAGAGCTAGTCTTTTGAGCTTGAGCCTTTTCATTTTTAAGAACTTCAGAGCGCAGACGAGAAATCAAATCAATGCCTGCAGTGATGTTTCCCCATTGATCATTTCCACCCACCTGAATTCTGCAGCCAAAATTATTATGAAGATGCCAAAAGTCATAGGCTTGAAGAATCTGGTAAGTAAACTCATTGAACCCAATGCCTTGCTCAGATTCCATACGATTTTTAACACTATCACGCGCTAACATTTGGCCGACACGAATATGACGGCCGTAAGTTCCCAAAAAATGAAGCATTCCCATTTCACGCCACCAATCAGCATTATTTGTAGAAACTCTGGGTCCAAAACCCTCTTCTGGGTACCCATGAGTAGACGCGTACTGCTGACCGCGTTCAAGAAAAGTTTCAAGCTGACCGCGAATCTTGGAAATATTATTTGCACGGGTATCGGCCTCCATTTGGGCGCGTTCGGTAGTACGGCCTGAGGGGTCTCCTACAATACCGGTTGCACCTCCGACAAGACTAATGGATGTATGACCACGAGCGCGAAAATGAAGAAGAATAATAAGTGGGATAAGGTTTCCGACGTGTAGCGACTGAGCACTTGGATCAGCACCACAGTAAAGTGCAACTTTTTGGGTTTCAAGAAGCTTTTCAACAGATTCACTGAAAGAGATTAGATAGTTGGCTGATAGTAGAAAAGTTTGCATTCTTACTTGGTAACACTAGCAATTAGGTTTCTTTCGCGCAGATGCTGAAGCAATGGAGTTTTTAAATCGGAGCTAACATTCTCAGAAGAATAAAATCTAGTAGAAATACAAAGTTTGAACACCTGGGAAGAGGCGCGTGGTGTCAGAATTTGCCTAATGCTCAACATGTTATTAACTGGCGGCTTTCAGTGAAGGTAGACTTAATTTATGACGATGAGCATAAATGAGGATTTTTTTATAGTTTGTAATTACACTAGGAAATTACAATACTTACATAATCATTTTAAGTGTTTTTGTTACTTTATGATATTTCTTTACATACCAGAATTTCTTTGAACCTCCAAAATTTTTAACAAAATCACACAAAAAAAATTCGAGGGTACTAACCCACAGTTGGATACCATGTTTTTGTACTACTGCTTTGCCTGAAGATAATCTTCAAAAAAAAATACAAAAAAATACAAAAAAATAAAACGAATAATTCTTTATATGCATACCTCATCTTGTTGGATTTGGATTTGGATTTGGATTTGTTTTGAGATTTTAAAAATTGCATAAACTAAGGTTTAATCTCAAGATTTAGCCTGAAAAAAATAAGCGAAAAAATCAGGCGGGGTCATAAATAAGCATTAATTTCGAATTCATTTGAAATTTGAAATTATTTCGAATAATATTTATAAAGGGGAAGCTTCTTCCTTGGCTTTTCTTGATTCTATACCTAAAAACATTTTATTTATCATTAGATGAACGCTGCTACATTAATATTTTTTTTAGTTATATCTGCACTACTAGCGCAAGCGTTTAACTCTGGGTCCATACCCGGAACATCAGCGATCCAGGGTCAAAACTTTCGACATGGTGATTTAGAAAATTCATTACAAACTGTGGATCTATCCCTCCGCGACGGAAGCCGGCTGGCACGGCTGCTTCGGACAACCAACAAGCTTTCAGACTTAGATGTGAAGCGAATATATTTTGGCAACTGGTTGCGTGACTACAACCAAGCGGTGGATGTTGGAGCACTACGGGTGGGTATCAACCCTGAAGTGCTTCGTGTTGCTGTTGGAACATTGGCCTACGCTGAATTTGGGTATGCAACAGGCGAGTTTGAAGTGACGAGCGACCGATTGGGGGTTTACCGTCCTGAAGAACATATTGACAATCCTGAAGGGTATGGGGAAGGATTAGATGCACGGATACTGGACAAGAGATTGCGAGGTCCTGTTAGTGAAGCCGAAATTGCAGTGGATCCGGAGACTGGAATGAAGAACTATATTGCTAATGAAAATGGAGGGTGGACCACGTCAGCTGAATTCGTGCGCAAGAGCTTGCTGGCTAGCATTGAGAGCGGGAAAAAGGCGACACAAAATATGGACTCAAATGCTCTTTACGAAGCAGAGCGACTGTTGGGCCAAGCGCTGCATACATTGGAAGATTTCGCGGCACATTCCAACTATTGTGAGCTTGTGTTGATTGATATGAATCACACCAATGTATTTCCGCATGTGGGAAATCACACACGGATAAATTTAAAAGGCAAATCTGGGGTTTATCCTCTAGTTACAGGGTCATTTGGTGCATCTGATTTTATTCATAGCTTTTTGGGTCTTGCACAAGATTCACTCGACCAGTCAGCACCATCCTTGCAAACCCTGGAAACAGGGTTAAAGGCGAGCATAGGTGCAGGGAAGTATTCTGCAGACAGTTTAAAATGGTATTTGGGGATGCTTCCGTCGTCGACACAAACACTGATTCAATCGAACATTGCTGGATTAGTATCCGATATGAATATTTCTACAGCCAGCAAGCCAAGTTCGCCCGCCGAGGTAGTCAAACAAGCAGTTGACCAATTTATCAAGATTTTTCAAACTCCACCATCAAATCCGGCTTCAAACTCTCCACCTTCGATCAATAAGACTCTGAGTAATATTACACCTGCATTCAAATTTCAAGACTCAGTTATGAAGGCAGTTGATGAGAGTTTGGACAAAAGTAGTCCAATGGTTTTATCGGTTTATCAAAACCTTTCTAACGCATTTTCAATGTTTGTACTTAGTTTGATGCAGCCAGTGATGATTCCTTTGGTTCAAAGCTTGAAGAAGTCACTTTTAGACGCTAGTTTACAATTCGCTGAAAGCGATCCGGCTCAGTGGACAGTCTGGCGAAATGCTAGCAGCACAACTCCAACGCATTCTCAGTTATCGAAGGATCATTTTGGGATCCATTTAAATGAGCCTGCTGGGCAGGTGGCCTTGGCTGTTGTGAACCAGATTGCACCAAAAGTGATTAAAGCGTGGGACGATGATGGAATCAGTGCAGAGGATGCAGCAAAAAAAATTGTGAAGGAAGCGTTAGAAGTGTTTCATCATCCGGTACTTGCAAAGACTGATTTGCAGTTGAAAATGCGAGCCGTGATGGAGAACTGGGTATCTGGATTGGGGTCTAATGTTGATAAAGTGATGGCCACTTTGACCTCGTGCAGTGTTCGTAATGGGCATAACCACTTGGATAACCCTGGTTTTGCAGAGGGTAATGTTAACTGCGCATGAAAAGATTCCAATTACAAGAACTTTAATATAATGTATTATAGAATAAATTTGCAAAAAAATTTTTTTTTCCTTATTTAGATGGAATGTCTCAGTGCTGTGTTGCGGGTTGAGTATATTGGGAATCATGCAAGAGTCACAATATGGTGCAGCCTTGTAATAGTGTGGATATTTACATTGAGATCCACATAGAATGCGGAGATGGATTTCATATTCCCGAGACTTTTTTTTAAAAAATAAAGTCATGCTGGTGTATAGATGTTTATTTTTCCCTGTAAATGAGAAGTCATATATATATATATATATATATATTTTGGTGAACTCTTATAATTATAAGGGTATAAAAGATTTGAGATTTCCTTAAATTTTTAAATTTTTTTTGAAACTTGAAAGTTTGCTTTTTTTGTTTTTTTTATTTAGCAGTTCTCACAACTTTTATTACTGTTTGGTTTTATAATTTATACGACACAACATACACCCCACACAGATCTCTTCACCGATCTGCCCATTCTTGTACATATACTTATATATATATATATTTATATAAACAGGAATACTTGACTCGATTATCAGGTAAGTAATTGAAATTGAATATTTTGTGTGTGTGTGTTTTTTTTTTTTTTTTTTACAAAAAAGACGCGCTTTTTTCTTAAAATTTTGTCGCGTGCTAATAATTTTTTTTTAAACCCCAGATAATCGGAATTTTTTTTAATAATTAATGACAGCCTCCAATCTTCATTCAAATCCGGTTGCTCCCAGAGGGCCTAAGCAGCACTTGCAAGCACCAGCAATGGCAAATCCACCGAGTGCACCTTCTTCTATTTTGGCTGCTGAAGCTGCGGCTGCTTCAGGGACTTCTGGACAAGCAGTTTCTTCAGGCATAAACTACACCATGAACATTAACATCAACAGTCATAATAATATGACGCATCATCACCGTGGCCATTATTATCATTCTAATGACGGTTTTTATAATAATGCTGATCATGGAGTAAGTACAATTTTGTTTTTTTATTTATTTTTTTTTTTTTTTGGTATCATGGGGATATGTTTATGAAATTGTAATAAAGAGAAAAGTTTCGGTACGCGGAACATTGCATGGAATTTCGGGATTTTGATGGTATGCGGCGCATTAAAAATGAGTTTTATTTATGCTGGCGGGTAGAAAGTGGCGGGTAACGTTTCTAGATGAACGCTTAATGTGGGTAAATTTGGGACTTGATCTGGAATATTGATGATAGAGTTTACAAAAAAAAAAAAAAAAAATTTTCACACAAAAAAAATTTTATTTGCGCCTAAAAAAAAATAAAATAAAATAAAAAATAAATTTAGCAGCACCACCAAATAGCCAGCCAGCCAGCCAGCCAGCCGGTCTAAAAAAAAAAATACCCACCACCAATTATTTTTACATCACCACCACCTAAAAATTTTTTTTTTTTTTTTTTTTTTTTCACCTTGTCTGAGAAAAGATTTTCAACATATACATTTGGCTTTTTTGATTTTTTTTTAAAAATTTCAAAAAAAAGACCTACTTCCATCTATTTAGCCCAAATTTCATACCTGTTCTACCCATTTGAGCTTTTGATAGCATACAATAGGTAGATTTTTGATTTTTGAAATACCTCTGCAAACCCAGAATAGTCCAAAAACCCCCTTTCTCTCTCGTACTTGGTATGTGGAAAATGATCCGCAAATTAATGTTAATCACAAAATCCTTACGATATCCCCTTGTTTTTTCCTTTTTTTTTTGGTTTTTTTTTTTATCAAATACCCTTTTATTATCTCTTGTTTTAGTCCTTTCTAACATATTTTTTCTTATTTTTTTTATGTCTAGAGGAAACGATTAAACAAACCTCAACGAAACCATTACTCAAATCAGCAGCATTCTGGAAACATGCAACATAATCCCCAAAGCCCTAATATAAAATATAACCATACACCGGAAATTTCTTCATCCCAAGTTGTAAGTAACTTTATCTTTTATTTTCTAAGTTTTAAAGTCTTTAATTAACTTGTATACAGTATTACACATATTCCCCCATTGCACCATACCCCTATATTCCATACGCTCCTCAACAGATGCCCCCTTTAGATTCGTCTGCTTCTAGCTCACCAGCCCCTACTCAGGCCAGACCTCACCGTCCTATCACTATCATTAACCCGGAGACTCAGCAGCCTGTTGTGCTTCCCAAGGACACTTCCGCTTCTAAGGACACTTCAGCTCCTTCCTCATCATCCTCCTCCTCCGCCCCTTCTTCTTCTTCCGCAGCTGCCTCGGCTTCTTCTGCAGCCACCTCAGACGCCACCCATGGTTCTCCCGTAGGTGCAAAGTCCACACTCTCTGAGTCATCAGAAGCTGCTGCTAGCAAAAAGTTCTCTTTTAAGGAAACCATTCAACGCAAAATGGAAGAACAAAGAAGAAATGATGAAGCTAAGGCCGCTGCCGAGGCTAAGGCCGCTGCTGATGCTAAGGCTGCTGCTGAAGCAAAAGCTGCTGCTGAAGAAAAGGCCGCTGCTGAAGCACAAGCTGCTGCCGAAGCTGAAAAGGCTGCTGCTTCTAACGCTGAAGAGCCTACTGCTCCAGAGACTGATACATCTAAGCCTACACAGGAGGAATCCTCTCCCGAGAAACCCGCCGCTGATGCAGCTGCTGAAAACAAGCCCGAGGATGACTCGAGTGTTGAGACCCGCATTGAAGCTGCTCTTGCTTCTGTCAATGACCGCATCACAAGCCCTCTCCGTCTTCTTCAAAATGCTTATAAACCCACTCCTGCTGAAGTTTTGAGCTTTACATACCCAGAAGGTTTCAAGAAACCTGCAGTTGCTTCCAAGGCTGAGGGTGTTTACCTTTATGATCCTGAGTTCTTATACCAGTTCCAGTCGGTCGTCACCTTCCCCCCTAAGGAAAAGTGGGAGGCTATTCGCAGCATCATGGCTGTTAACTCTTCTAACAGTGGCCACGGCAGCAAACCTCACGGCGGCAGAAGCAACTCTAGCAGAAATAACTTTAGCAACAACCAGCCTATGGGATCTTTTGGTCCTGGCTCTGGTTTCCGCACAATGAATGATAGAACATTGTCCAATGCTGGTGGTTTCAATAAGAATTCCCGTATGGGCTCTAACTCTAACCTTAACTCGATGGGTTTCAAGTCTGGTAGACAAAACTCCTCTCGCAGAAACAGAAACAATGAAAGAACCGGCTCTAACCGTGGTAACAGGGAAAGTAGCATGCACAACTCTTCTCACGGTAGCTTTTACTCTCGTCAAAACACTAACGTCAATCCTGAAAATGCTGACGCCTCCAATAAGAATGAGACTGATGAAGCCTCTGCTGAGCCTTCCGCTCCTCCTCCTCCCCCCGCCCCTGTTGCTCGTTCTGCAAATGCTTGGGTTCCTAGATCCCTCAGAAAGGACGTCAACCCTGACGATGAAAGTAAGCTTACTCCTGAGGTTGTTCAGCGTAAGGTCAAGTCTCTACTTAACAAGATGACTTTGGATAACTTTGACATTGTTACCGATCAGATTGTTGAAATCTCTAAGAAATCTGTTGAAGAAAAGGATGGCAGAACTCTCAGACAAATCATTGAGCTCACTTTTGCCAAAGCTGTTGATGAAGCCCACTGGTCCAACATGTATGCCCGCTTCTGTGCTAAGATGCTTACCAAGACTGACCCTGCTATTTACGACGAGAATGTTCGTGATGCTCAGGGTGAGTTTCTTAAGGGCGGTGCTCTGTTTAGAAAGTACCTCCTTTCCCGGTGTCAGGAAGAATTTGAACGTGGCTGGACTGACAAGCTTCCTACTAACGAAGATGGCACACCCATTGACCCTGAACTCATGTCTGATGAGTATTATGAATACATGAAGGCCAAGAGACATGGTCTTGGTTTGATTCGTTTCATTGGCGAACTTTTCTATCTTAAGATGCTTACGGAGAAGATTATCTATCGCTGCTTTAACCGTCTTTTAACTACCGAAAGCTTTTCTGAGGAGATCATCGAGTCTCTCTGCCAACTCATGACAACTGTTGGTCCAGCTCTTGAAGAGAAGAGCACTGAAATAGTTGACAAATACTTCACCGTTATGAAGACTATTCAGGAAACACCTGGCCTTGGCAGCAGATTTAAATTCATGCTTATGGATGTTGCTGACTTGCGTGCCAACCACTGGCAGAACAACAAGAAGGACAAGGGCCCTAAGACCATTGCCGAGATTCACGAGGAAGTTGCTCAAAAGCAAGCTGAGCGTGAACGCCAGCAGAACCAGAGCCGTAGTGGCAGCATGCGTGGTAATGGTCCTCGTCGTGTCAATAACTCCTCAACTCACCTTAGCGTTATGGGTCTTGACAACTTGCGTAACTTTAATAACCAGGGTAGCTCGCACCGTGGTGACTTTAGCAGCTCCCGTGAGAATTCTACTCGTGGCAGCAGGCGCGGTGGCAGCTCAATGGGCATTGGTGCCAGCTCTCCTGGCATTGCTCTTTCTTCTGAGGGCTCTCGTGCACCCAGTCAAAACAATACCAGAAACTCGTTTATGGCTTTGAGCGAGGATGGCGATAATTCTCAACAGAATTAAAAAAAAAAATAACGAAAAAAATTTTTTTAAAAAAAAAAAAAAAAAGAAACGACTTTTTTTATTCTTAAAAGATATAATGTCGGTTACGATTGTTCATGATACTTTTTTTTTTACCGCCTCCCTTCCTTGATACCTAAACAACCTCTTTGGGGGTTTGTCTCTTCTGTGCATAAAATCGTCTTCTCCCTATTCTTTTTAAAAGAAAATAATTTAAAAAAAATCTATCACCACCTTAAAAGTTTTTTCTTGTTATTACTAGTTTTCCTCTTTTTGTTATTATTCTTTCCTACTCGACATGAGATAGTAATATAAAAATAAAAATAAAAAAAAATATAATAAAAAATTTGTATAGTTTTTTATTTCTTTGAAGGTAATAACCCTTTTACCACACTATAGAGTTAAATATTTCACAACTACAAAAAAAAAAACATTTTAATACTGAATTTAAACCTCAATGGAGACTGCATCGCTTTCTTCATCCACCCAAGCACTCTCTCCACCAGTAGTCTCAATGTTATTTCCTGAAGAGCCCTCAATTAGTTCATTAGCAAGCATGGTTGCACTGCTCTCAACAGCACTACCACCGCCTTCGCTTTCATCTACCCCTTCTTTACGTTGAGCTCGCCGTTTAAGCTTGTTAGCCAACCGTCGTCCATATAATTTCATATGTGCCCCCCGTACTCTTGTCATTCCGTCTCCATTTTCATTTTCCTCCCCTGTAGTTGCAGCCGTAGCCGTTGGTAATGTTATTGTAGCAGCGGAATCAATATGGTCTTCACTAAGATGACCCAGTGCTAATCTGCCAGTAGTCTCTTCGGGACTCAAAGTGATTGCAGTTGCCGACATGGATAAGAAATCAGGGGACCGAGCCACAACTCCAGACAGTATGGGGACTTCAAGCATGGAGTATTCATTAGCAGTCCTTTGTTTAGGTTCGACAGTTGCCTGTGCTTCGGTATTCAAATACTCGTGAGCAGAATGAAGTCTCAGTCTTCCACCACCAGAAGAAGCTTCCAAATCAACCATTGATGAATTGGCACTGACACCAAGGTGAGGGAGCTGCAACGTTCCCAAGTCTTGATTATTGGTCCACCTGATTGGTTGGTCTTTGTGTACCGCAGGCACTTCTTCATAAGCAGCAGCATCACCTACTTTAGAACGATGTTGTTGTTTTTTAATAGCAGCCTCACGCAGAACCCCTGTGCGGCCATCCCCACCGGTTTTTTCCCGTTTTTTGCGAGCACTTAAAACGGCAGCACCAATAGCCTTACCCTCATCTGTTTCCACTTCATTATTATCTTCAGTACCCGTAGTCAAAACGTCGCCATAGTCGTCAGAACTCTCATCAGCCAGTTGATGTACCCATCGAGGCTCACCAAACCACCTGCGATGCTTTTTCCTTCCTGAAATTTCTTCCTTTTTTTTCACCTTAGACTCCCCAACATCTGAGTCAGTCACAGAAACACTACTGTTCATACTTATTTCTGATTCAAGAGTTGGTAACCGAGGACGTGGATTTGGCTTGGGGGCTACTTCAGTAGTCTTGACAAACATCTTGGAAGCCAAGTTATTCCAAAGGCCTTTACCTGATGCATCTAAAGGACCTGTTGATGAGGAAACAGCTTGAGAGTTATTGGTATTGTAAAAAGATCGTGTGCCACTAATTGAAATATTATTAGCAGCTTCAATGGCTTTATGAATTTGCTTATTTTTCTGTTCTTTTTCTTCTTGTGCAGTAGGCTCCTGTGATTCAGACGCTTTTAATTCATCATTTCCCTTTTCTTCTACTACCATATCAATTTTGGGCAAAAAAATCTGCTTTCGAGGATCAATCCCACTGCTTTCATCACCTCTGCTTGGTAAAATTGGAGGTGAGATTGGCGTTTCTGACATTAGTTTCTTAAAATCATTAGAGAATTTTAAAATCTCATCTGCCGCATTATTGACATTAAACTTCTTTTTAGCTGCTGCTGCTTCAGATAATGACCGAGAAGGTCCGACTCCTGACCCAAACTGCATCGTTGACGGACGTCTAACATCTGCTTCTGAACGTTCTTTTACAATTACATCTCCCGTCAGCTTGGACTCTGGCGGCATAGATGACAAAGACATGTGACGAGTACCGGGCTTTACAGTCGGTAAACCAGTTCTTCTAAATCCCTTGTGTTGACTAATGTTTAATGGTTCAACGGATTTGTAGTATGCTGATGGCGTAGCCTTACTATTATGCATCAGACTTTGATCACCACTATTTTCCACAAACAAGGGCACTTCGTAGCTAAACTCTTGGTCCGTTAAAGCATCTTCAGTTTGTCCCCTTTCATTAATTGTATTTACATTTTGAGACAACCTTCGGTAATTATCCAGAGGTTTTCGTGGAAGCTCTTGTAACCGCCTCTTATAAAGTTGGTCACTAAACTTAGTATACTGAGTAATCCCTAGTTGCCGTTTCGACGAATCAAAATCTAAAGTAATTAGTAAAGGCAAAAATTTATAAATCAAAAACCAAAAAAATGAATACGCTTAAACCCTTCAGTTAAATTGTCTCTTGCTGGATTATGGTTTAACTCTAGTTCTACTGAAGACTGAACTGGGTTAATTGAAGAATTAATTTGGCTGGGAATTTCACCATTGTCAAGTCCTAGATGACGAGGAAATAGCTGACTTGGTATGATAGATTCTTTGATAAATGGTGAACCTTCAACATCATTATCATCGTCATTTATGCGACTCCCCATAAAATCTAAAAAGTAAGAACGAATAGAAAGAGGTTTTCCTGACCAAAAAAGTGTTCTTGTTGTAGTCAAATCAGCAAGTTCTTGATTCTGCCGTTGGATGCGACGCTTTTCTTCTTCCTTAGGTATTATTGATGGATCTTGTTCAGTAAGTTTGGTACGCTTTTTGTCAAGAATCCTATATGCAAAATGAAGCCATGTGCTATGGGCTACAATCAAAATTAGGTCAAGTGGTATCAAAACAGCAGAATATAAAATGTTAAGCGTATTAATGAGCAAGTCGCGAAGCAAAAACACAATTTTTGTTGTGATTGTAAATGCTAGTCGAAACAAGTGCTCAAAAAAGTCCACCATGGCTAACTTAAAGGAAATAAATGCAGAAGAACTATTGACTTTTTTATATGCAAAAGTTGTAGCCTTCTTGGTTGTATTGACCACAAAAGTGCTAACAATAGGATTTTTTTTCTTGGGCTTAATCGATTGTGAAGTGACATTAGTAGTTACATCTTTCAAAGGAATAGGACGTGAAAAGGTTGTAGCGACTGCAGGGACATCAGTAGAGACTTGTGTAGAGTTTTGGGTAGATTCTACTTCTTCTTCAGTAGATGCAAGTTGTGGATCAGACACTGGTTTGGTTGCTGGTAGCAAAAATGGTATTTTGAAAGGCAGAAAAGCCATGATAGTTTCTTCAAGTATACTTTCAATTTTTAATTTTTAATTGCTTGTAATTACTAGTTAAAAAATAAAAAAATGAAAAAAAAATTTGGTTTTTTGGATGGTTTTTATCACTGTTTACTCCACGGACAATGTGATACGGCTACTTTAAGCTACTTAAAGCTACAACTTTGATTTTGTGACCCATGTGATGAGAATAACCTTGATTTTTAATTTGATTAAGTAAACAAATTCAATACCAAAATATACAACGGATACTAATATTGGTAAAATGAAAATATATAAATTTAAAGGAAAAATATATATTAACCATATTGTTTTATATAAGTATTTATAAAACATTTGATCAAATCATCAAATTTGGTATGCTTAAGAAGATTTTTGTTTCTTTTTCAAGCTGGTTCACTATATCCTATGAACATAAAATCTTGAATTGCGTGTAATCGCCAATTTAGCAGTAGTAAAAGCGGAGGTCCTTTAATAATTATTGATCAAATAAAAAAAAAAGAATTAAATAGTCTAGTAATTCTTTTTTTTTATAATACACATGTATGTGTATATTTTCAATGGCGATGAAGTAGTTATAACTACAACTTTTTTTATCTAAAAAATACCTGGAAATTACATTAAAAAAGAATTGGATAATCACAGAAACATCAAACCCGTTTAATGAATCTCCAATTAAATCTTTCTCAGTTTATAGTACAGATATTTGGTTAGCTGTTCTATTACTAAAATATTGATTCCTAACTAACTAATTAGTATCTGATTAAAAAATAAGTTGAAAAAAAAAAAACCAAAAGTGATAAATTTAATAAAATATCCCCAAACTATCAAGATAAATTCCGTGGCGGCCAAAGATTCCTTTTGGACTCTCTGCAAAAACATGTTCATGGCCACCGTTACCGCCCATCCAATCAGATTCACGTTCATGGCCATCGTAAGAGTTTCTGACATAAAATTTGATAGCGTTGATTAAACCATGTTCATGTTTCACACCAATTCTTTGAATAGTATCATTTGGCTGAAAAATAAACGTCTGTGATTCCCGTTGGTTTTTTCCAATCATTTGTTGAGAATTACCAATATTGCGGAAACAGAAATAAATTGCTGCCACATGGTGAATTCTTTTCCCTCTGTCCCAATCCTTTTTAACAACAATTCGATCAATAGTTTTCTTATGAAAATAAATTGCGTAGTCATTACCACCCCCATTTCCTCCAACTAAATTAGTTCTATTGGCCCATACGACATATGAATCTCTGTCATGGAAGCCCCAGGGTGAAGGGTACCGATTACCACCAGTAAATGCCCAATTGATATAGCCACCATCTTCTCCACCATGATCAAACATTCCACCGTGAAAGAAAAAAACTGCAAAGTCATGGCCGTCTAATCCTTGTTCCCATCTAGCAGACTGTGTACGTTCTGAGTTCAATAGTGTATTCTGACACCGCTGAAGCTGACTATAGCTAATAATAAGTATATCGCATCTTCCACGAACTTTATTTTCGAGTTCGTGAAGTAATCTTTGAACGAATTCAGCACGCCCAATTCTTTGAACAAGACTCAAAATCGTTTTAACAAGGTCGTTAACATCAATGTTAAGATTTAAGTTCGCGTTCGTTGACATCTTTTTGGATTCTTCTTGTTGATATTTGATATAGTTTTTCAATTGTGGTATCTTATGAAACGAATAAAAAAAAAGCGATAAGGTTAAACTATAGTAGGTTTTAATTTTTTTTTTTTAAATGAAAATATTTAGTTGCAAAATAAAAATAAAAATAAAAAATGTCAGATATATGAATGAATTGAAAAAAAAAAAGTGGTGATAAGATATTCGGATAGTTATGATGTATCTCACTTTATAAAAGATAAGTAGGGTTATTATTTGAGAAGAAATCTATGCATATTTATATTTGGATTAATGATTCTTTTGACAACTTTATCTCAACTTCAATAATGAACAAATATTTGGATTAATCCAAATTTAACAATATCGTAGTCAACATACTGATTTAGGTACTTTGGTGGCTTAGCACTATATCGTTTTTTTTTTTTATTTTTTCAATTGCGTTTGAATGCAACGGTAAATTTATTGTTAAGTATTATGTAATTAAATTGCGTATGTAATGCCACTAATTTCAATAATGAAGTTTCAGTTAATATGTCTAACAAAAATTCCAAGATCATGATCTTGGAACTAACCTCCTATCTTTTCTCAATCTAAAAGTCCTAAAGGATCTTTAACTAAAAATTTTGCTTGTTCAGGTTATGTTTTCACCGATCGTACATTATCCTAACCACTTAGGCCACAAGGCTCTATATGACCTGGAGACATTGTGTTTATTTTACTGTGTTTGTAAAGGTTTTTTTTTTCTACAGTAATATTCAAAAAAAATTAAAAACAGTCTTAAAATATATCAAACGTATCATATATGATAAGTTTGAAGTGAAAATATAAAGAAAGATTATTTTAATATAGGTTTCACAGTTGTACTAATCTTTCCTTGGTCACATTTTACGTATTAGAAACCCTATTAGGACCAGGGGCCTTTCCAAGGCTCATGAATGAAAAGAAGATCATGATCATGATATAATTAATTGTCTTATATCATTACTAAAACGATGGAAAGAGTTTTTAGTTCAACTCTTCAACTTAAGTGTGATAAACCTAAAAAAAAAAAAAAAGAATGTGGTTCTTTACTGTATTATAATTTAACGATATTGTTAAATTTGGATTAATCCAAATATTTGAGATAAAGTTATCAAAAGAGTCATTAATCCATTTAATTCCTAAGGAATTATTCTGGAGGTTTGTTTGAAAACCGTTCAATGTCATCGATGACAATTTCATTTAATCCAAACGATCATTCCATTGCCAGTGGCAAGTTGAGGAATGAAAAAAATATAAAATATTATTATTTTTTTCTTTCAAAATCTCGTTTTATTTTTCAGATTCTGATCTTTTTAACTTTTTTACTTTTTAACTTTCCAACTTTTTAACAAATTTTTGAACCTAATTTTGCAGTTTTGCAGTCCTCAACTCATTCAAACTTTTATACAAATTGTAACATTTTGTCTCACCTCATTGAAATAGTTTAAAAAAGTTATGATATTGACATTTTGCGGGAAAGTTTTTAAATATTAATATGATTCCAAGCCTTATAGAAACTGAAAAAAAGGGATGGTTGCTGAAAAACATGGAGCGAATTTTCATGATAAAAATTACACTTCTATTATTATTGAGTAAAGGCATTTTACAATCAAATTCACACTTGAATAAAAACAAATAAATAGTCTGATTTAGTTAATAATATCTTTTTAAACTATCGGTATTTTTTTAGTTATTGTCAGCCAAAAGTCAAATTACAAAATTTTGTTGTTTATTGTTTGTTGTTTGAATGCCCAATTCTCAGCTAGAAAAGATTATCGTTTAAAAACTGAGTCTTCAACTAACTTATCTCCAATTGTCAAAAAAAAAAAAAAAAAAAAAGTAATTAAATAAACGTATAAAGTACATAAAAAACACATATAAAATCCAAAATTAATAAAAAATTCCCAAGCTATCTAGACGACCGCCATGGCGCCCAAAAATTCCCTTTGCATTTTGGGGAAAGGTGTGCACCTGACCGTAATTGCCACCAAGCCACTCGGTTGAACGAACCTCTTTCGTATAAGCACTGTAAATGTGAAATTGGATACCGATTATAAACCTGTTTTCATATTTGACAGAAACATGGGCAATAGTGTCATTGGGTTGGACGTCAACAATATCAGTATCACGATGATCATGACCAATGGATTGCTTAGGATTGACAATGTTGAAAAATTCGAAATGAATTGCAGTGATATGATGAGCGCCATCGACAAAATTCTTCTTCACAAAAATGCGGTCGATATTTTTTTTATGGAAATAAACTGCATATAAATTGTATCCACCGTTTCCTCCAATACGATCGGTCATATTCGCCCATACCAAGTAGTTGTTACAGCGAGACCCCCAAGGAATAGGGAAAATGTTTGCAGCACTAAAAGCCAAGTGTTCAAAACTATTATGGTTATTTCCATAATCAAAAACGCCTTCTCCTATCAAGAAAACAGCATAATTATGAGATTTAGATCCTTGAGTCCACGTAACAATCTGAGGGCTTGTGGATAAGTTGTATGAGCAATTTTTAAGATGAGAGTAACTAACGATAAGAACCTGAAATTCATCTTTAACCACACATTTTACTTCGTCTAAAAGTCTGTGAACAAATTCCGCACGATCTATTTGCGGAATATTGTCAAGAATATTTTGAGAAATTGTTGTTAAGTCGATTTTTAAAGGTGGTGTAATCATGGTTAAATTATTTTGCTGAAAAATAAAAAGGTAGGAATAGTATCAATATCAAGATTAAATTTGAAAGAGAAAAAAAAAAAAGGGAATATAGTTTTGATGTTTACATATACTTATATAAGTATAGATAGACTTAGATAATTATCTAATATTCTTCTTTACATTTCACAAAAAAAAAAAAATAGTTGACTAATCCTTTCCCCATTCTTTTTTTCTCTTTCTTCGAGCTGTATAAACTGTACATTTTTAGGGTAAACCCCCAAAAAATTCATGGAAACAGAGCCTAGATGTGAGCGTAGCGAGCCACCATTTTTTGAAAAAAAATGTCAACACCAATACTAACATCATTCTTAAATAATTTTGATGGCTTTAATTCCTCCTTATCTTAGCTTTCTTTTTTTTGTATACAATTACGAATAGCAGTAACACTTAATTGCAAATAGCAGTAATACTTAATTGCAAATAGCAGTAATACCAAATTGCGAATAGCTGTAGCACGGGTAAATAGCAGTAATATTTAATTACAAATAGTAGTAACACTTAATTGCAAATTATATAGTAGCACGGGTAATCCACTTGTATCTTAATATTTTTGGTTCTATGTCGCTTTTTTAAAAATTAAAAATAAAATCTATTTACAAAGAGAAAAAAAAAAATGAGAATCAAATATGGAGAGGAGAGGAGAGGAGAGGGGGAAAAAAATAAAAAAAATAAAATCCTAATTGTTTCCGTTAGTTGTTTGTGCTCCACGTCCAAATCTTTTCTGTGCGTATGGAGCAACAGCCGCGTAGAGTAGTAAGCCAGAAGTGATGATGATAAAAGTATAGATGAAAAATTGTTCTTTAAGTGATTCGCGCTGAAAGCAAGACGCTGAAAATAAAACTTCATCAACGTCCTGACAGATTGTAAAGTTTTGAGCAATACAAAACTTTTTGGTGCAGTTTGTACACGAGGCTGTATAGGAGAGTCCCTCGTCGGGGAGCTCTACAATTGTGTAGTTTTTGCCACAATCACAACGACATATTTGAGTGTATGCTTGAGTAAGAGATGCAAATAATGCTAGAGAGAGAAACAGAGTGAATATCAGGTATTTTGATGAAAATAGGAATCTCATTTTTTAAATGTTGTGTATGGTTTTATTGTTTAAGTTGAAAGTTGAAAGTTGAAAGTTTAGGCGTGTTCAAAAAGTGTGATTAAAAAAGAAGTGTATATTATATAACTAATTACTAATCATTACTAATAAATTTGATTTTTTTCTTTCAGTTCCCTTTTTTTTTTGCCACTCTAACAAAATAATAACAACCGCCACCTACATTTAGTAGACGATACTATTCACTCTAATCAATTAATCAACCAAACTAAACCAACCAACCAACCAATTAACCAACCAACAGAAACTAAAGAAATAAAACTTACCCATATTCAGAATATTAAAGATGGCTCTCACTGCAGTCAACACATCAGTATCAACCATTCCCAATGGCGGCATTGTTCACGAAGGTGGCATTGGCCCTTACTTTTCTCAAAACATTGAAGAGACAGAGTTCAAGCTAAATGAAAAGAAGCAGAACCTGCGACGACTGGAGGCACAGCGCAACGCGCTTAACGCCAAAGTGCGTCTGTTAAAAGAAGAGCTGCAGCTACTGCAAGAACCTGGGTCATATGTGGGCGAAGTTGTGAAGGTTATGGGTAAGAGTAAAGTTCTTGTGAAGGTGCACCCTGAGGGCAAGTACGTGGTGGACATTGACCCAGATATTGATATCAAGAAGGTGACACCAAGCTTACGCGTGTGCCTGAGATCGGACTCTTATAAACTTCACCAGATTCTGCCCAATAAGGTTGACCCACTTGTTTCACTGATGATGGTGGAAAAGGTCCCTGATAGTACATTTGACATGGTGGGAGGTCTCGACAAACAGATTAAGGAGATTAAGGAAGTGATTGAGTTGCCTGTTAAGCACCCGGAACTTTTTGAGTCTCTTGGTATTGCTCAACCTAAGGGTGTTATTTTGTACGGTCCTCCTGGTACTGGTAAGACACTTCTTGCGCGTGCAGTGGCTCATCATACTGAATGCAAGTTTATTCGTGTTAGTGGTTCTGAGCTTGTTCAGAAGTACATTGGTGAAGGTAGCCGCATGGTTCGAGAGTTATTTGTGATGGCACGCGAGCATGCGCCTTCAATTATCTTTATGGATGAGATTGACTCTATTGGATCTTCGCGTGTGGAGGGCAGTTCTGGTGGTGACTCTGAGGTACAGCGAACAATGCTTGAACTTCTGAACCAGTTGGATGGTTTTGAGTCTTCTAAAGACATTAAAATTATTATGGCAACTAACAGACTTGACATTTTGGATCCGGCACTGCTCCGTCCTGGAAGAATTGATCGTAAGATTGAATTCCCACCACCAACTGTTGAAGCCCGTACGGATATTTTGCGTATTCATTCTCGATCAATGAACTTAACAAGAGGCATTAATCTGCGGAAAATTGCAGAGAAGATGAGTGGAAGTTCTGGTGCTGAAGTTAAGGGTGTTTGTACAGAGGCTGGTATGTATGCTCTACGTGAGCGTCGTATCCATGTTACACAGGAAGACTTTGAGTTGGCAGTTGCTAAGGTCATGTCCAAGAATGAGGAGGGCCATATTTCACAAGCCAAGTTTTTCAAGTAAAGTAAAACTTGGAAGAAAAAAAAAGAATAATAATAAATATATGGAAAAAAAAATAAAAAATTAATAATAATAATAATAATGATAATAAATTGTATTACTTCTATATATATAGCTCATTATGATTGTTCTTCAGAAAGCTTAACAGCATTGCGCTCGAGCCAACGGCGGGCCTCAGCCTCGTTTCCAGAAGCAACGTCTATAGCCTTTGCGGCCCACTCTCGGCTATAGAGAAGCTCAATATCTGCAACAAGATCCACAAACATTTTACGTTTAGTTGTAGTTTCGTCAACGCAAAATGCTACATGCTCGAAACGATCAGGGTCAGTAGGATCAAGAGTCATGAGTTGTTTGACACGGGGCATGACTTGAGCCATTGGAAGTTTGGAGCCCATGGCGGTGGCACAAGCTTCACGGTTACAACAAAATGGTTTTCCGCAACCTCTAGAAAGTTGAATAACGTAACGTCTTTCGATTCGGGCAACAAGTTTTGTACCAGTTGGGTCATTGACAGAGCTATGAAGGGGGCCGAAACATCTTGCACAAAGACCGAAAGGTGGTAGAGGCGAGGTTATGTTATTGTTATCTAGGGTACGTTGACAATTGACATTTGCACAAAGATGTTGTGGAGGTCTGTTTGAACGACGCTGGATATCGTGGAGAGCTAAATGAGCAGGCATGTCGCGTAGACGGATAGCCTTTTGGCAAATGTCACAATCAGCAGTACGACTTCCGCAAACTGTTTCGTGACCAGAAAGACCATAAGACGAGGCTTCTTGTGGGCCCTGGGGTAAGCGGAGATGGCAGAATCGGCAAATGTGAAGTTTTGCAGCGCATACAGAGGCCTTATGATGGGCTAATGAAATCAAGTTGGGGGAGTTTGTAAGTAGGCCACATGCATCGCAATGGTCTATGGGGGTATGGGCGACATTTTGGTGCAAGTCATACGACTCTTTAGTGTTACCAAAGACGCGGGGGGGACAAGAGTTGCAGTGCCAGTGAGTAGCTGGGACACCTCCTGCACTTCGAGAAAAGATTTGTCCACATCCTTGAGGGCATGGGATATTATTTCGAGCACAAAAGTTTAAGTGAAGTTGATAGGAGCGTTGTGGGACAAATTGGCCACAGTTGGAACATTGTGTAGAGTCAGCAGCATCAAATGCAGGGAGAGGAGAAGAGGCCAAATGTTCTGTTGAGAAAGTTATAGAGAGATTTTCAAAAATGACATCAAGATCTTTAGGGAGTGTTAGAGTAGCATATAAGGTTGAATCCGAAGGTTGAAGTTCATTAGGAGGAATAAAGATTGTTTTTTCTCGTTGGTTGGTATCAAGAAGGGTTGAATAAAGAAATACAGATTCACGAGCGGTATCTTCAGAGGAACCAAGATAGAGGTTGAGAAGGTTTGGATCTGATAAATCAGTTGGAGAATCTGCCAAGTTTGAGAGAGAAACGACTAGGGGGAGGTTTTGATTATAATTTGAGATTGTGATTTTGACTGGGGAAGATTCAAAAGATGTAATTTCTGGGATAGTAATTTGGCCATAATTATCAGTTAAGTTGACTTTTAGGGCAAGATTTGTAGGAGATTTTTTAGATTTGCCCTTTTTAGATTTTGTAGTAGAAGAGAGTGGAGGAATGATTTCAAGATCCACGTCAGTATCAATAATGAGGACGGCATCAGCAGGTTTAACTTCTGCTACCAAGCACTTGTAGTGATGGGCAGGGTTTGTTGGATCATTAATGTAGAGGGTATCATTTTTTGTAAGGGCAGTATAAGCAGATTGAAGTTGAGCTTCCAAAAGGGCTTTCCAGTCTTGGACATTACTATCAGTATCATTATTATTGGAATCATCTTGAAGGATTTGAAGAGAGAGGAAGGAAGCTTTGGGGAGTTCTACAAGTTGGAGGTTTACAGGTCCTAGTTCTTCGAGACCAATACGCTCTGCAATGACTTGAGGGATACGAACAACACCTTCATCGGAGGAAAATTCACGGACACCTGCATGGGTGAATTGACGAGTGACAGGGTTAGTGAGACGGAAGGTAAGTGGAGATGGTAGTATGGGGGCTTGACGGACAAGAGATTCAAGGACAGATGGAGGGAGGAGGATTTTATCTGAGAATTTTTGTGATGAGTAGAAGTTATTTGTGGTAGTAGTAGTAGTAGTAGTAGTAGGAGCAGTGATTTCAGTAGATGATGGAGGTGATTGTGGGGGGAGTTGTTGTTGTTGTTGTTGATTGGAGAGTAGTGGTTGTGGCGGTGGCGATTGAGAGGATGAGACTGAACGGAAGAGGAGCCGAGATGACCAGTTGATTGGGGCTTCTACGGACATTATTTGAGAGGTTGAAGTTTTTTTTTTAAATGGTAAGTGAATTTAAATGTATATATATGAGTTAATAAGAATTAGAATTAGAATAATGATGAAGAATATGTAAATATATAATAGTTGAAGAAAGAAAATTTTTAGATTTATGGATTGGATTGGATTTTATTTTTATTTTTTATATGTAAAATGAGAGGAGGAGTTTTTTTTTTTTATTTTTTTTTTCTTAATTGGAAGAGAAGATTTAATTAATAAGCAAACGGCTGAAATGTTCTAGAAGATCCGAGTGGAAGCTTTTTATTTTATTTATTTATTTTTATATCGGTACTCGGTACTCGGTACTCGGTACTTAAAACTTAAAACTTAAAACTTATGTTTATATTATTATTATTATATTATTACCTAAGCTTTAAATGGCATTGCTTATTTAATAATAAATTATATAATCTAGCCAGGGGTTTCCAAAAAAAAAAAAAAAAAATTCTTTGCCATAAAAAATTTCATTGCAGCTGCCACAGTAGCAGTCAAAAATATATAAAACAAACAAACAAATAAAAAAAAAAAAAACCATCAATCAATCAATCAATCAATCATCATCCTTTTTGTTTGTTTAGAAGATTTTATTTTTTTTTATTTTGATTTTTTTTAAAATAAAGAGATTTTAAATTGATTAATTGATTTATTTAATTTATTTAATTTTTTTTTTAAAATTAGCGAATATTTTTTAAAATAAATATAATAAAAATAGTTGTTTTGACAATTTCGCGTAACTTTAAATTTCTTTTTTTTTTTTATTTTTATATTTGCTATTATTTTTTATTATTATATATATAAAAATAAAATAAAATTCAGAAATTATAAAAAAAAAAAAAAAAAAAAAAACCTACCATCACAACAACAACAACAACAACAACAACAACAACAATTATTATTATTATTATTATTATTATTATTATTATTATTATCATTACCACCACCATCATTGAAAATCAAAATCATCTTTTTTTTTTTTTTTTTTTCAACTCAGAAAATTTTAAAGTAAAAATTTTATTTATTTATTTATTAAAAAAAAAAGATTCTTAAATCTATATATTTTTTTTTTCTTTATATATATATATATATTTTTAAACAAAGTCAAATTAAAACAAATTAAAAAAAAAAAAAAAAAAAAAAAATGTCTTTTTTCAACACTCTTAGGTATGTGCTTTTTGACTCCGAGTAAGTAAAAGAATATCATCATCATCATCATAATCAATTTCTTTCAAGAAGAAGAAGAAGAAGAAGAAAAAAAAAAAAAAAAAAAAAACAAGAAAATTATTTCTATTTTCTATATTTTTTATTTTAATATTAAATTTTCTTTATTTATTAACTCTTTTCTTTCTTTCTTTCTTTCTTTTAAAAGTCGTGGTTTTGGTAGATCATCTAAAAAGTCCAGTAAAACCACCACCACCACTGGAACTTCTTCTTCCTCCCAACAACAACAACAACCTCCTGCAGCCACTCAAACCTCCCAAAATCATCAACAACAACAACAACAACAACAACAACAACAACAACCAACTGCTACTTCTGCTGTTAAAAGTATTCATACTTACAATCAACAACCACAGCAGAACCAGTCTCCTTCTTCTGCAACACCAGCAACAACAACAACTTCTTCTTCTTCTTCTTTATCAACATCAACAACTCCTCAAGCATCTGCTTATAACTTGACAAATTCAAGTACTCAAAATCTGTCGGTCGCTCAGTCGGCCTCCAGTTCCGGATCTCGTCTACAACAACAACAACAACAACAACAACAACAACAAATCACTCCCCCTGTACCCCTGGCACAGCCAGTACAAAAACCCCTTTTTTCCATGGGGAATTCCAGCTCTCATAGTCTTTTGCAGTCATCTGCAACAACAACAACAACTTCTTCTTCTTCTCAGCTACCTTCGGCAAGCTCATCAAGTCTTCTCAATAAGCAACAGCAGCAGCAGCAGCAGCAGCAGCAGCAGCAACTGCAAATGCAACAGAAGCAACTGCAACAGAAGCAACAACAACTGCATCAGCAACAACTGCAACAAAAGCAATCTGCATTATCTTCATCTTCATCGTCCTTATCAAAACAAGGCAACAATAACACCACCACACAAAACAACTTCACCCCTAACCAGGCACAAATACCATCCACAATAAATAATAATAATAATAATAATAATAATAACACCACCTCAACAACAACAACAACAACATCTTCAATAACTGCAACTGCAACTGCAACTGCAACATCAACAACATCTCCTACCTCTTCCTTTTCTTCACCTTCTACCACAACTTCTTCTTCTACTGCAGTCGCACCCGTCATGAAACCACTGTTTCTTTGTCAACCATTTGTTCGTACTGCTCTTGTTCGTGGTTCTTTTCAAACACTTGTCCAAGTCCCACGTTATGTTGATCAAAATGAATGGCTAGTTCTTAATGTTTTTGAATTCTATCAATATCTTAACCTCTTTTATGGTGCCATTGCAGAGTTTGTTACTCCTCAAACTTGTCCAACTATGAATGCAGGACCTGGTATTGATTATACTTGGATTGATTCAAATAAAAAACAAGTCCATCTCCCTGCAAATACTTATATTGACCTTGTTCTTACTTGGATCTCAAACAAATTTGATGATACTACTCTCTTCCCTACCAAACAAGGTGTTCCCTTCCCTCCTCATTTCCTTGGAGTTCTCAAGAGTATCTATCGTCAAATGTTTAGAATCTTTGCCCATATCTATCATAATCATTTTGATAAATTTGTTCATCTTTCAATGGAAGCTCACTGGAATTCCTTCTTTGCTCATTTTATCTCCTTTGGTAAGGAATTTGATCTTCTTGATAAAAAGGAAATGGAACCTCTCCTCCCCCTTATCGAAGCCATGGAGGCCCAGGGGAAAATCATGATGATTGATCATAAGAGCAATTCAAATTCCAATTATGGAAACTCCCTTAGTCCCAACAGTGCCATTGCTGCCAATTAAAACCAATATATACTCACACAGAAATATATATACAAATCTCTATAACTATAAAAAAAAAAAAAATATAAAAAATATATATATATAAATATAAATATATAAAAAAAATTTTAAAAAATGGAAATATCAAATATTCTTTTACTTTTACTTTTTTATGTCTATACTATATAAAATATATAAATATTCACTTCCTCTCATCAAGAATCTCCCTCCGCACCCGTTGTAACCGGTCCAACGAAGTTTTATGTGAATGCAACACATGGTCTGAAAATGTTCTAATATGTCTCCTCAGTTCCGCCTCATGAACCGTCAACAACGCGCCAACCTCCGACGCCAGCGTCTCATGGTACCGGTGAATATCCGTCGACAACCGATTAATCTCATTCTGACATACATAGATCCGGTCATTGGTTTCATTCATCTCCCGGACTCGCTTCTCTTCAAACATTAACCCTCTACTCATCCCAGCGCTCAGCGCTGCCCATGGACTTCGTGACCCTCCTGATCCTTCATTACCTTCCCCAGCCCCTCCTGCTAGCTTCTCAGCCTGTCGGTGTAATACCCCTAAAGCTGTCTCTCGTTCACCTAACTGACTTACCATCGCAAGGGGGGCCGCCAATGTACGTGCCCCAGATTCCACTATCTGTGCAAGACTATTGAGCGACACACTCAGCTCAGAGTACGCCTGTCGTGGGTACTCTAACCCTAGCATGGCTGTTTTACGTCGAGTAACTTCATGACCGTCTTCTCCATCAACTCCTCCTCCTCCTCCTCCTCCTCCTCCACCACTACTACCACTACTACCACTACTACTACCACTCATCACCCCTGCAAATCTTGAAATCATTTTGAAAAACTCCTCCACAGCTTCATTATGACTATCAACTGCAAGGCACATTTTCTGTGCTCCCTGATGTAACGCTTCCGTCGATTGTCCAAGACCAGTCAACTGCTCCTGAGCATACTCCAAGAAATACGAAATCGGCTCCAAGTCCTCGCTTCGATAAAAAAATACCGCGCTTCCTGCTCCACCCCCCTGTTTCCGTTGCTGTCGCTCTCGCTGTGCCTTCTCCTCTCGTAACGTAGCTTGTGTTTTTTGGTTCCTTGCAAGTAACGTCTGTTTTAATTCTTCTTCTCTTTCACCTGCCCTTCGCTCCCCCTCTTCCTCTTCCCCAGTGTCCGAAGATACTGATGAAATTGACCACGTGCGTCCAAGTGGCCCCCCAGGCCGCGTGGCCCTAGGTCCTCCTGAAGATGACACTTTACCATTCTCCCCCTGCTCTTCCTCTCCCTCCTCTTCCTCCCCTTCCTCCTCCTCCTCCTCCTCCTCTGCCCCCCCTGATTTTGTCACAGGTGTCACCACCGAAATTGACGACGGTGACAACGACGACAACGAAGCGGACGACGACACAGACGATAATGACGCAGCCGCAGCTTCTTTCTCCATCTGGCTCTCCTGTGCATTCTGCAGCTTCCTCCGGCACCGTTCAATCACCGAATCTCGTGAAATGTCTTGTACAAGCACAAATTCCCATAGCAACTCGTGCGCACCAAATGTCGGATGGGCCATCAAAGTTCTCAAAAAAACATTGAGCCGCGTTTGAATCTCATGAAAAAGTTGGTACACGGTTTTCCCATGCAAAACTTTGGGCCCACTCCCACCTGAAGGAACAGGCAGTGGTGGTACCCATGAGTAAGGGTTCTCGTACCCAAGCCACTTGGCTAAAAACTTAAAGTCATCAAAAGACCGTCGAACTGAAATCACGCTTCCTGGATCTCCCCTCTTCCCCGTTGTAATAATGAAATACAGCCGACCTTTACTCAAAGAAGTTCGTAGCACACATGTTGCAGTATCACTGGCTCCACCATTAAACCCATTACCAGGACTTAAAGACATGGTCATCACCGCAGTCAACGACATGCTCCGGTCTTCTTCAGGAATGTACTCACTTTCAAGATACCGGATTGTATCTGATTCTTTTGCAATTTCAAGCGCATTGGTCCCATTCGCACTCTCTTGAAGCTTATTAACCCGCTCATCTTGCAAAAGTACTTGTAGCGCCTCCAGCCTCGAAAACTTGCTGTAGACCATTAATGGGGAAAACCCAGCTTCGTTTGGCCAGTTCACATCTATACTTTCATACTTTAGTAAATGCTTAACAGCTTCAGGACTCTTGACAATATGCAGTAGTGTATTATCTTTTAAATCTTGATGTGCCATCAAATTCAGCGGCTTTTGACTCTTGGGTGACTTTTCCCATGCCTTTAAACTAAACTCAACAAGATCGCTGTAGTTGGGGTGGTCGTAGCACCGGCACAGTGCAAATAATGGCGACTGACCTGCAAGATCACGTTGCTCCCAGTCCACAAGGTGTCCAATCTCAGGAATTAACCAGTGTGCATGGAAAATATAGTGCCCGACTGACCGTTTCATATTATTGACACGCGCAAAATACTGCGCCATTTCGCAATCATTAAGGGGGTCAATCTTGCCCAACACAGAAAATATCACATCCGCATCCTCTGTGTCTAATGCTAATAAAAATAACGATGATCCTTGGCTATCTCGGTCTCCAATAACAAACCCGATATCAAAAACTTCGTCGCCATTGTCGTCTTGTAAATCAAACAAATAATTTAAAAATTCAAGGATCTCATCCACAAAAGTCCCATTCTTTGCCAACTCTTGTAGCACAGTTGTTAATGCAGTTAAATTATTGTGAGATCGGCTTCGAATAACAGACTTCCAATACTTTGGCTTGTTATGTCGTAATGTTTCTATAAACTCTTTGGTCTGCGATGGTGATGGCAAGCACTCGAAAAATCTCTTATTTAAATGTGACAATTTGGCAATCTTCTTTCCATGGTTCGAAATATGGTACGCCGCTGCCTCAAGCGTGGAAAGAGCGTACCCAAGGTGACCCATTTCCACCTCATTGAATGAAAATTTTCGAATGTAAAATAGTAAACTATGAATATTGACCATCTCAGATCGCACAATCACCATAATCATAAGAGACACAAACGTATCCGCACTCATCGAGTTCTTCAGCTTATGGTTATGGCTCAGCTCCATATTGTAATGCACAGAGCACTTGGTAACGTGATGTAGATCCTTTTCAGCTGTAATCGCCCGGTCTGGTGTGCCATTGCTTAATATTTGAACCACAGAAAGTAGCACCTTCTCCTTTTCAGCGACGCTCGACACCGATGTCAATGATGAGAAAAGTTTAACTGCTTGAGTTACCAGATCGTCCAAATCAAACAAAACTGTCATGTCGGAAACAGGAATATCTAATTGTTCCACACTAATGTCTTTCATCTCCCAGCACAAATCAGCAATAACCGCATCTTTTTTTTGGTGTAATTGTGTTGTTTTTTCCCAAAATTGCTGATGTAACTGTGTTTCGACATACTCCCCAACCATTTGGCCAATATCCTGAGACGAAAGACCCGTCTCATTAATGATTTTGTTAAGTGTAGAACTACCAACTGAAGAAAATGCTTTCATTGATTCTTCAATTGTGGTATTGTAAAGGTTTACAAGGTTTTGAGTGGACGAAACAGCGTCAATAGAAAACGTATTTATGATCTGTAAAAGTTCCAAATCTGCTTTGGAAATGTCTTTAGTGTAGACGATTGGAAGTAATTTATAGTCGCGGCGCGTTTTAAGATCACCTTTTATCTTATCCAAATCCACGCCAAAATATTCTGGCGGAGGAATCAATTGCAAATCAAACTGCTCTTGCTGTGATGGTGTTAATGTTAAATCTATGCTGGAAAGACTTGGGAAAGTGGGCCGACCGACTAGAGGATATGCGACTTCATATACAACAAATTGACTGTCTGCTGGAAGGTATGGTGAGCTTGGTGTGATAATGTACTCATTAAGGACCTTGCTGTTGAAGTGGATCTTGAACCCTGCATTTGTCTGCAAAAACCCTTTGAATGAAAAAATTGTTTTATTATTAAAAGTCAGTAGCCGACGTGACCGATCCGTTGATTTTGAATCTGGTGGAATTATGAGAACGTGTGATGCTATAAAATCCTCGTTTGTGGCAATAATGTCGGTAAAAGGTTGGTGAGAATCGGAATCAACGGCCCATTCTAAAATAAGTGGCGGAACAACAATAACATTACGAGCAAACCGGCCGGGATCCTGAAAATACGTGCGAAGTTTGCGAACTATAGGAGTGGGTTCCGGATTGAAGAAAAGAGTATGGAGAAAGAGATTGGCATATGGCGACGACGATGGAGGTTGATTCACAGGTGCCATGGTTTAAAGAAATAGATGAAGAAAAAAAAAAAAGAGGAAGACCAATAGGTATTATTTATAAAAAAAATACTTGGCTCTTCTTAGAAATTAACTAGATGTATTTTGAAAAATATATATAGTATATTGTAGATGACAAGGGATGGTTCGGGATAAGGATGAGAAAAAGGGATTTTATTTTATTTTATTTTCTTCTAAACGGACGGAATCAAAAATGGGAAATTATGTAAATGCTATAGTATACGCAGTCGGACTATATATTACACATGAACGTGAGCCTTACGCGTATTGCTTTGATTCAATTTACAGGAATGTTAGCTTTTCCAAATAAACAAATATCCTTGAAATATTCAAATAAAAGTAAGGAATGGTTTCTTTATGAATGGAAAAAAAAAATCTAAAAAGAAAGAAAACAAATTTTACATGCCCTAAAAGAAAAGAAATAAAAGAAACTTAATTAATTGATTTGTTAGTTTGCGAGATTAAAAGTGTTTTAGTACCAGTTAACATCAAACAACTGACAAATCTCGCCTAATATAACCAGTCCACAAACCTTAAAGTATTTGGTATTAAATATAAATATATATATATATATATTTCTTTCATTCTGTTTCTCTTAAGTTTCTAACATATAATCCCTTATTTTTTCTCTTTAAACAAATCTACTTATATCTCTCGTTTGTCGTTAAACGCCGCTCGTCCCACCAGATCAACAGTGGCCCAGAATGTTGGTGCGGCTTTGGGCAAGGGTTTTGTAGTTATTTTTTTAAAAAAAAATAAAAAAAAATTCTTCTTCATACTGTATCGGTCATTTTTAATTAGACTTCAAGTGATATATCTAAACTTTCATAAAAAAAAAAAAAAAACAACCCGCGTTAATAATGGGAAAAAGACCAGTAGCAAAAAAGGGCCGTCAGTATGAGACTAAACAAAAGTCGGGGGAAACAAACTTCCCCGCTAAAATGGCCATGTGGGTTAGTAAATTATCTCTCATCAAACATGTATACGGCTAACCACGGTCATTCTTTTAGGATTTTGATCAATGCGATCCCAAGCGATGTAGTGGTAAGAAACTTAGCCGATTAGGTCTTATTCAAGAACTCAGAGTAGGCCAAAAGTTCAATGGTGTAGTAGTTTCGTAAGTTTTGTTTAAAATTAAATACTCTCATATTGTTCTAACACCTATCAAAAGTCCCAAAGGTCAAGGTGTTGTGTGCCCTAATGACCGAGAACTTGTCGAAAAGTACGGCGCAGCTGTCGTCGAGTGCTCCTGGGCGCGTCTAGACGAAGTCCCCTTTTCAAAAATTGGAGGAAAACATGAGCGACTTTGTAAGTGATTAAACATTAAACACCTTATTATATTTACACTAACCGTTTAAAGTACCTTATTTGGTTGCTGCTAACCCAGTAAATTATGGTAAGCCATGGCGTCTCAACTGCGTGGAAGCTCTTGCTGCCTGCTTTGCCATTGTTGGCCATCTGGAATGGGCCGCAGAGGTGCTTTCTCATTTTTCCTGGGGCCATGCATTTTTGGAAATCAATGAAGAGCTGTTTGAGCTTTACTCTCAGTGCACAGATTCAGACTCTGTCCAGGCTGCACAGCAACAATGGCTAGACGAGCTAGAAAAGGAGGTTGAAGAAAGAGCTAAAATGAAATCGGAAAAAGTTACGGGTGATAGAGGTCACGGAAAACCAGGTGAACTGCCACCCTCAAGCTCAGAAGATGAATACGAAGAAGAGGAAGAAGAAGAAGGGTCTAGCGATGAAGAAGATCCTTACCAAGGGAAAATTCTTGAAATCGGTAAACCGCCAGCAGTAAATAAATACAACGAGTCAGATATTGAAGAGAGCGAAGAAAGTGAAGAAAGTGAAGATGACCTCGACGCTCCTCCCAAGGCGCTCTAAATAAAAAATAATAAAAATAAAAATAAAAATAATGCAATAAAAAAACTAATAAACTATACTTTTTTAAAATCCAAACTTGGACTTAATGGCCGATTTTAAGAAACTGTTTTGTGTTGACTTTTGTGTATCTGTCATTGCGTCACTCAAATCAGTTAAATATTGATTTGTTGACTCCTCCAAACTGTCTAGAGCACGCGAAATTGTATTGAACGGGTTCACATTAGATCCAGTGGATGCACTAGTCGTGGTACGCTGCATAGCGCTTCGTTGAATCAGGCTTTGTTGATCGCGTTGGGCACGTTCCTGATCAATTGTGGCTTTACTCTTGGGTCGTCGTGGACCTCCAATAATGGAATCAACATCATCAATAGTTGCAATAGGTGTACCCTTAATCCACTGCATAGTACTAATAGTAGGTCGCGGGGGTGTGGGTTTCATCACATCATAAAGTGCATCCTGGTAAATATCATCTTGCTTTATTCCACGACCCCAAATATTAATCAGTGCCGCAGATAGTTGGTTGCGGCGCACAAGAACATCACCATTTTGCATTACAATCGAGTCACCAATCGAATCTGGAGAAGCAGCAAATGGAAGCCGTTGGCTTACAATTTCAACTAGGTTGGGCAAACTGTATACTACAATCTCACCAGCCACAGTGATTGTCACCAAACAAGTAGTTCCTGCTTGTTTTAAGTGACAAACTCCTCCTGTTGCTAATGGCGATGATGAAATAGACCGTGATGAAACTTTTTCCTTAGGCTGACGATATAGCCTGATTTCCGATTGAGAAACAGTAATCACAGCGCCATTGATTTGTATGCCCTGTGCCAATTTATTCATTTCAGCCATCCGTGCCTGTGCAGAAACACCACGTTCTGTGTCGAGAGGTATGACCTCTAATATAGGACTCGTGCTGGCCTCCGTTACTCCCAAATATTCTAAAGTGTAAGCTCCAGTAGGTAGAGGAATAACACGGAATGTATGTAGCTTTCCAAAAGATGTACCCACAGATAAAACAACGCTACTGAACTTCTCACCATCAAGCATATAAATACCAAAGTTCATAGCTGTCGGGTATTCTCCTACCGAGCCAGTAGTATAAGTCTTGTGCAATAGCTTGCTCTTCTTAACCGCCAGATTAGCAATAGGAGATGAAAAAATAATGGCAGGTCCGCGCTGGTCAAGAACTGTAATGTTGCCATTTCTGTAGCCAATAGCTACAAACCCAATTTCTGAGTTAACCAAAGCTGAAACAGGGCCATTGTTTGTATTTACCAAAGATTGTGGCAGAAACCCGTCCTTCAACAACTTAGTGCGGAATCGAATGTCTTTGACCACACCTGTAGGCTCCTTCAACTTCATTTGAGCCATACGGTCCTCAAGACTTCCTAGTCTTTTCCCGGTACCAAATCGGTAAAGAATAACATCACCAGTTTCAAGAGCTACCGCTAACTCAGCAGGTGTTGGCGCAAAAGAAATTTTGTCAACTTTATTTTGATCGTGGCGATTTACCGCTTCTGAGACTTGAATCTCAATAACTCGAGAATCATCAAGTTCGCCGTGTGACGCGTCCCAAATTCTCACAGAACCATCTAAATGGCCTGTACAAAGAGCATTGCGCATATCAAACTTGCGCAAGTGTCGACGAGCTGGCGCACCTCCAATAAAAAAAGGCTCCGCAACTGGTACAGAACTCATCATACCCAACCATTGGTTATGCGGTACAGATGCCACCGAGAGAGTACAGATAAACGGCTCCACCCATGCAAAAGCCGAAGGAAGTCCAGCAATAGAGTTGATCGGCAAGCCATCTGGATACGAAAGTGTTGTAAGTTCTCCGCTAGAAAGTTGGAAAACAATAGCATTAGGATCACATCCACCACCATAAAATGGGTTGGCTCTAGGCAAAGGAATAAAGTCAACTACAAATGAGTCCTGAGGCGTGGGGAACACTCGCTGACGTCTGGGGCTGGCATAAAACTTGCCCATATTTTGGTACGACGTAATTGCAACAACAGGTGTAACTCCAAAATCCAGCATCGTGACTCCCTGCATCGCACCTTCAAAAGAGTGGCCACCTGCAACAATTATGGCGGTCTCTTCAGGGTTCTGTGTGCAGACCCATCCGACCTTGGTGATTTTATTGTTGTCAACACCCGTCACACCCACGCCAGGAGTATTTCTTCTCGGAATATTGACATCCACATCGGTCAAAGTTCGGGCTTGAAGTAAAACACCTTCCGTACCATCCCAAAAAACTAGCGAGCCGTCAAGGTGAGATGTCAAAATATGATGGCCATGAGGATGCCACAAGGCTTGCAAAAATGGCGGTAAACGGTATTGTTGAATGACTATAGGGTTTAAATCACCACCTGGCGCACCAGAAGGAAGCTCATATTTTAAGCCAAAAACAATCTCCTGTGTAACAATATTGAAGACAATAGCACAATCGGTATAGCAAACAAGTAGCTTAGAAGGGTCGCGAGGATGAAGTTGTAGAGAAACAACCGGAGATGCTTTGCTCTTTTGTAAAAACGAACGTTGTAAACTGGCAATATGATATGGACTCATAACACCTCTGTCTACATCATAAACAGATATTTGGCCGGCTTCAGTGCCGATAAATAGCCACTCCATCGCAGGGTCAGATGCGATGGAAGACACGCGGCCAGGAATCATAGAAGTATAAAGACGCGCTTTGGTGTCAAGAGAAAAAACTGTGATAGTATTTGAAATATCGATAATTGTAAGGTAAATAGATTTGACGATTGCAAGGTGAATAATTTCAAGGTTCTGGTCCAACGAGTAGACAAACTCCACATTCTTTTGGCCAAAAATGTGAACGTAGCCGTTGTTGGTTCCGACAGCAAAAAGGCCCTGAGCCGGGTCAAAGGCAAAAGCAGAAAGCCCTCCACGAAATCCATAGCGAGCAAGGTCGTCTGTTCGAAAAAACCCTGGAACCAGAGCTTCGGAGAGATCGATTTCTCCAATGTTTTTTATGCGGTTGAACATTGACATGTTAAATAAGTTGTGCACATGGTGGTCAAGGGAAAGGTTTATTTTGAGTCTTGGTAATTTTATGTGTTTTGTGTTTTAGTCTTGTGTCACTGTAGTACTGCTAAGCCAGTGGCTGTAATACCATTGTTGCCACTGTCACCAATACCTCTAAGTGCGAGTGAGTACCTTACAACACCAAAGTATATTATGAACAATGATTATCCAAAGCAACCCATAAATCGGGCGTCCATGCCTTTCCGCCTGTTTGTCAGTTTTTTAGATCGTCTTCAAGCTGATAAGGTTACTCCGACTCAACGCAGAGAAATTATTGTCGAGTTAGTTGGTATCTGGCGTAAAAAATGTGGTAATGATATCTTCCCATGTTTCCGTCTTTTACTACCAGATAGAGACATTACACGCGTTTTCCAGCTTAAAGAAAAACGGCTGGCATCTGAGCTAATCAAGATTCTTCGTATTGATCCAAAGTCTGAAGATGGCAAAGCCATGCTTAAGTGGAAAGATGGCGCAAGTGTCGGTGTTGGAAATTTTGCACGCCGATGCCGTGAAAACATATTCAAACGACAAGGCAAGAAGGAATATAGTAATTTGGATTTAGATCAAATTAACGACTACCTAGATCAACTTGCTCTAAGTAGTGATAAAAAAGGAGATGCCCAACAAAAAATCATCGAAAAGCTCCTTCAGCAAATGAACGCACATGAAATGTACTGGCTCATTAAGATTATTATCAAATCCATGAAAATTCATTTGTCCGAAAAAACTGTCTTAAGTTGTTGGCATCCAAGTGCTTATAAGTTATTTAATATCACTAGTGATTTAAAACGCGTTTGCTGGCAGTTATGTGACGTTTCAGTGACAGTGAGCACTACAGAAGTTTCACCATTTCTTTGCTTTAAACCTCAGATGGCGGCCTATGGATTTAAAGATTACACGGATTTACTAGAAAGGATTGGTGTTAGAACTTTTTACATTGAAGAAAAGATTGATGGCGAAAGAATACAATTGCACATGAAAAATGGCGAGTTTAGATTTTACTCACGTCGAGGTCATAATCGTACAAATGCTTACGGTCATTCTTATAACAGCAATGGCTCCTTTACCCCATTTCTTAAAGGCTTTGTAAATGACAATATTAAAAGTATTATATTGGATGGAGAGCTTGTCTCGTGGAACGAAACAGAAGGGTGCATTGAAGGATTTGGCCTGGCAAAAGGCGCCATGGTAAACCTTCAAGATCTGGGTGAAATATTTGGGGTCAAAGGTGTAAGGTCATTCACCTTCAGTGAAATACATGACCGTGATAATGATGACGATGACGAAGAAGATGAATTTCAACCAAGCAACTACAATAGACCTAGAGATGAAGTAGTAGATCGCTGGAAAAGGGCTGTTGAAACAGCAATGTTTAAAGCAAATCGTCATGGATTTTTCTTGGTTTATGACCTGCTATATCTTAACGGTGTATCCTTGCTTGCATATCCATTGCGCGAAAGAAGAAGAGCTCTGAATGCCGTTATAAATCCCATACCACGTTATCTGGAAATACTTGAACAAGTTGAAGGCTCTACAATACAAGATATTGACAAAAGGTTTTTAGAAATTATGGAGAAGGGTGGAGAAGGTTTGGTTGTCAAAAACCCTGAAGCTACATATGGTTTAAATGTACGTGATAACTCCTGGATTAAAGTTAAGCCTGAATATATCGACACCATCAGTGATAGTTTAGACCTTCTCATCATTGGTGGTTATTATGGAAATGGAAATCGAGCGGGCAAACTATCTTCATTTTTATGCGGTCTAAGAGTCTCTAATAAGGAAGAAGAGGACGAATTTTTGGATGAACAAAGTGTGCCAAAATATTTCTCATTTTGCAAAGTAGGAACAGGTTTTACCGGGCAAGAATATGAACTTATTCGCACCTTGTTTGATGGAAAGATATTTCCATACGACCCCAAAAATCCAAACCTTCCGCCATGCTTGGAAATGGGTAGCCAGACACCTGATATATGGATTCACCCAAAGGATTCTATTGTTATTGAAGTTAAAGGTAGTCAAGTTAATTACACTACATCATATCGTGCGAACATGACTTTGAGATTTCCTAGATATTCTTTATTCAGACATGATAAAAATTGGCGCAACGCAATGACAATTAACCAGGTCCATTCTATTCAGGAAGATTCTATTTCGAATCGACAAAAGCGCGAAGAAGAACTCCAGAAGGCTAAACAAAAAAAGAAAACAGCTGTTGTTCATACAAAAAAGGCTAAACTTTCGGTCATCACTACCAAAACTGACCCAACACATTTTACTGGTCCTTTACAGTCTAGTATTCTTCAGAACCGGTCATTTTATATATTATCTAGTCAGCGATCTCCAACATATATGACCCAAGAAGATATTGGAAAGTTAGTTCAAACAAACGGTGGCAAAGTCATAAAGGATTATCAAAATTTGCAAGACCAGTTACAGTCAGATCCAAAATCGGTGTTTATTGTTGCCGACCTACATTCAGTTGCTGTCACTGGTTTTATAAGTAAACAGCCACAGCTTTCTATCATTAGACCGTTATACATTACAGAGTCTTTAAATCACAAAGAACTTTTGCCTCTGGAACCTAGACATTTGCTTGTTTCTTCTGGTCAAGAGTTATATTATGCACGTTGCCATGTGGATAGATATGGGGATGCCTATTACAATACCACTACTTCGATTTCTGACTTTCAGAGTTTGTTAGGCAGGTTGGTCCCTTCAAAGCTTGAATTATCCAATAATCCAGATGAGTTTCATAACTCATTAAAGGCATTTCAAGAAACTTTTCAACAAATTTTCCATTCCGATCCTACTCCTCGAAGCTTAATATTTGCAAATGTTGTCATGTATTTTGATTTCGAAGAAACCACCTTAGCTTATATCTCGCAAGGTGGAATGATTAATTTTGATGACGAAGACGAAGACTATCCATGGATGCCATCAAAACTTGTGTGCAAGTTGGATGCTAAAACAGAACTTTCAAAATGTCAAAACTATGCACAGTACGGTGGTGCTGTAATCACTAATAACATGCTTGATCCTAACTTGACGACTATTATTTGTTCATCAAAAGACCCTTATAGAGCACGCGCGCTTCGTGGCGAAATTATCGAGCACTTTGGATCAAAACAAATTTACTTTGTCAATACCTCATGGATAACAACTTCTTGGAAAGAGCAAACCAGACTTCCTGAAGAGCATTTCCCTGTCCCTAATACCATCGACTTTACAAGCTTTTAAGCAAAAAAAAAAAAAGTAATCAGATTGGTTATTTATATACAAAATTCTTATCTATACTGGTTGCAATTACATTCGCAATCAGGAACAGCACACATGGAATGCTTTGAAAACCATTCCCGAGCATGGCCAGCATGCATGCCATGATTGCAGGACAAACAAAATACAAAGTATCGATCAAATAGATTTCTGTTTTCCATGGCATTTTTGGATGTTTGATCACCATCTGTTTGTTGGGGATCTTGGTCATTGTTTTCTCCCATAAAGTTCTGGAGCCCTTCTAGAGAGTTGTTATAGTTCATTCGAGATGGCATCGCACCCAAAGGAAGTAAACAAACGGCACATCTAGGCAATGGATAATTACAATGAGGACAACGGATATTAATATCAGCAGTGCTCTGAAACCGTGTCTGGCTCGTGTAGTATCGGTGATAAGAAGCCGGCTCCATTAGTAAATGATTAGTCGGTGAAGAGCTTATGCTTTCTTGTCGCTGTGCTGGGGGGACACCTCCACCTGGAACTGAAGCTGATGATGGAACATTCCAATCTGACCCTGATTCGCCTCCCGTAGCGTTAACCATACTCCGGATTACCTTTTTACAGTTGTGGCACTGAAGGTATACTTGAGGAGGAACAACAGTATTAGTTATTCTGTCATCAAAAGTTTTTGACGCACGAGTGCGAGCAACATCAAACATGGCTCGTTTGGAAAAAAGTCGCCAGGAATTGAGTAAGTTTCTGTAGCACTCGATCCAGTGTGTAACACGTTCATCGGTAAAATATAGCGGCGAAGCGAAAGAAATAATAAGTGAAGCAGTTTGGACATCTGCTGTTTTGTCAACATATGACTGCAGTAAATCAACGGCTGCAGGTGTAATTCCCGTTAGTATAATGCCATCAATATCACCGTTTTCAATGGCTTGGTTCTTCATTTTATAAAGGCGGTTAGTAAGTTCTTCATCTGAAAGAAACCGTAAAGCAATGCCAAGGCGTTCGCGTAATGGGAGTGACTCTTCGTCCAAAACGTCAATCCAATCACCATCAGCAATAAAAGCAAAAACAGCTCGCATGTAAGGATTTTCAAGTTCCGAAGACATTTTGCGGCACAGCTCTTTCCATGGAGAGTTTCTGGTTGTATTTTTGTAGCCATCGTAGCCTGCGATTGCCGCTGACATCATTCTTAGACGATCATTTTTGGAAGCAGCAAGAGATTTTACTGCTCGGTTCACTCTTCCGTGAAACACAGCCCAGCCTGCAGCTTGTTCATATTTGCCTTCTGATTCTAGCTCCTCAAGCAATCTCTCCAACTGCGAAATGTCAAAGTTCCAACCAGCAGCACGTAAACACAATTGGCGAAGATCGCGTTTTGCAGGACTTGGTGAAGACCACTCTGTATAAATTTTGCGTTTCGAACGATCTAATATACGGGATACTGCAGTCTCAAAAGCTTGTCGATGAAAATTGGGATTGTTTACCTTTTTAGAAATCCAATTGTATCCTTCCCAAATACCAAGAACACCTTCATATGAAAAATCTACCAAGCCGTAAACCATAGAAGGACGAGACTTTTGTGCGCGGTCAACCCAACTCCACGCTGCTTTCAGCCGCTCTATTCTAGTTCCGTTGGGGTGGCTGTATGTATTTAGAAGAGCAATGTTGCTTTCGCAATCCATCGAGTAGTTGTTCATGGCAAGTTTACGGATTGAAAAAGAAACGTCTCTTTCTAATACATCACTGACATCAAACAAGGAATTATTGGTGGTATCTGCTCCAGAAGATGTAGAGGGCAAAATTGCACATTCGCTCTTGGAATTTTTAGAGCTTCCAGCGCCCTCATTTATTTCGCCTTCATCAGATGTGCCGGATATCGATTCAGTAGAAGCTGATGATATTCGACGGCTTATGTCAATATTGTGTGATTCTCCAGCTCTGGGCCCAATAAAAGTGATGTGCTCTCTGTCGACTGAAGCAACAACATTAAACGGATCAAATTTAACGGCTGTAGGGCTTTCCACAGCTTTCATTCGAACAAGAGATCCAGACTGTGTTAAACATATGAAATTTAAACGATTTTTGTATTCTAAGTCTGTGACATAATCGAAGGAAGTGACGCGTTCATTTGTTGGAGTGACCGATTTCATAATTGAAGTCACAAATAAATAGCCTTGTTTAGGTATATCTTTGTAGGAAATCTTCAGTGGCTCCGAAGAATTGGCACTTGTGGGATTCAGGCTCTGGGATTGGTGCTGGATATGAGGAGGTACGTAGCCTGTTTGCCATCTTTTAATTGTATAGCCATCCTGAAGAGTAGCAAATTCGCCACGACGCGTTGACGAGATTCGAAAACAAGGATGA
Organism: Magnusiomyces paraingens; assembly: GCF_902498895.1. NCBI lineage: Eukaryota > Fungi > Ascomycota > Dipodascomycetes > Dipodascales > Dipodascaceae > Magnusiomyces > Magnusiomyces paraingens. Next base: position 834,087 of record NW_022474071.1, read on the forward strand.
GCACTTTTCCCACGTTGGTTTTCACCAAATGGGTTAATAGTCATGATTGGTTCAGAGCTCCCAGAAACACCAGTGCGGATTTGGCGGCGGTCCCAAAAAGCCACCGTACCACTATCAGAATGTGTAGAAAAAAAGTAATCATTAAATCGGTCAATAGTGACACCTTGAACAAATTTTGTAGCAGTTTCAAATACTGTTGATGAAGATCTAAGATCATATTCTCTTAAAAATTTATAGGAGCCGCATATAAGTGAAGATGGTGATTCTCTAAGAAAAGATACGGATGAGACGACTTCAGATGGCATCAAAGAGTAGCAAGAAATGGGGTCGTTTTGTTGTACTCGATTGACATCAAAAATTTGCAAGGAGGTATCATTTCTCACCTTGTCTAAAGCTACTGCAAGAAGGCCCTGTGAGTTAAAAGACACTGAATTGCATGGACGCTGTTGTTTTGGTCGTAATCGAAAAATTGCTCTAGGTACTGCGGCTAAGTTGGAAATTGTAACTGTACCAGACAATAATCCAGATGCAAAAAGTCCAGTTTCCGTAGGAGAATAATTGTAGCATTGGATAGGGTCTGATTCTGAGCGTGTTATGCTATCTGAAGAAGTTGATAGCTTTGTAGTGATGTACTTTTTGTTTTGATACTTTGATTGATAAAGATTCAGTTCATTACGATCAGAGTTGACAGTCACAAAATACTGAATGTCATTAATACTCCATTCATATGGATGGATAATGCTTTTAGGCATTAGTTATTTATATCTTCTGCTTTCTATAGGATTTTGAAAACAGGATTATTAAAAAAAGATATTAGGTGGTGAAGATAAAAAAAACTGGGAGGGGGGAAAAAGCATCAAGAATATTATGTTTTCGTGACTATAATTACTCGTTTGTGAGTATATCCAGGACCTATTGTGTATGGGGTTTTTTTTTGTGGTTTTTCTTTTAAAATTTTTTTTTTTTTATTTTTCAGATCATCAAAATCAAAAACCGTTTCAAATGATATCAAATCACGCAAAATCTTGTACAGCTTCTGTTTTAAAAAGAGCTGGCAAGAATGGCAGCCATTATTCCTTGAGATGCTATACCACAGATAACAAGCCTGGTAATGGGTGGGACTTTTTGTCCAACTCTAGTGAAAACAATTCCCCTAATAACACCTCAAAAGACGATCTGGTTTTCAACGCGGATGCAGGTGATGCCTATGCACAACAGAAACCTTTGATTTCTGATGCATCAGAAGGATATCCCATATCACAAAAGTCAGCACAGACTAGTAGCGGCCAGAAGGTTCGTCTCAGCAAAGAAAACTTGAATGAAGTATTTCGAGCACCTCGCCAGCATAAAACATCTGACTCTGCCTTTTCTGGTGTACAAGCAACACATCAAGAGCGCCTTGCTTTTGCAAAGATTTTCGACACTATTTTACAAAGAGCGCGAACTTCCAGTCCTGGTGTCGACAACTCTAAGCTTCTTAAAAAATCCGAAGGTCTTTTACCAAGTATGCAGGCCATTTTCGAAAAGAAGTTTGATGCAACAGAACAAGGAAGCAGTCTAGCAGAAAATGATGGAGGCGAAGGAGGGGTCAGAGTTACAAATGATGATATCCGAAAGTATCCCATGTCTATGGGTCCATTTATGGATATGCCCAAATCTACCTCTATTGATTTGACTCGAGTTTTCCAAATTCAGACGACCCTCAAACGTAAATTTGAGCCCATTTTAAAGCACATGAATGAGAACCTATTGACAGATGCTGAGCTTTCTGATTTTTTCAAAACTATGGTTCTTTCTAGATTCCAACAAAAGAAGAAAGACAATAAAGCCGCTCAAGGGAACAGCAAGGTCAGCCTTGTGAACCACGATCTCGACGACTTAGAAGCCCTGGATGTGACATTGGAAAATTTCCCCGTGGATCACAACACCCTGCCTTTTCTGCTAAAAGAAAGTATGCGGATTCTGGCCGACGATTTCAACTCTCCTGTTGATGCTCTTACTCTTTTTGAGTTAACTAAGAGAGGAAGCATTGATACGTATGTTGCTGGTTGCAACATTTCTGTCTATAATGAAGTTATTCGAATAAAGTGGAACGCATTTCAGGATCTGCATTTTGTCGAGTCTCTGATAAACGAAATGCAAGTGAATGGTATTCTTGGGAATTCAGAAACTGCAGAAGTTCTTGGGGATATTTCCAAGGCCGTCACATCTATCAAGGCCCCTAAGGCCCTACAAATGCCTAATCTCACTACTGCCAGTGATAACAATACAGCTGAGACTGGCACAGCTCTTTGGAGTCAAGCTGACGAGGAGCGGATTGAAAATATCAATAAGTTCCGACTACAAACCATGCAGACTCTTATTAAGCACGATAGTATCAAACACGACTCTCTATTGTCGGGTTTAATGAGCCGGTGATTCGGAACACGAAACAAGTATGTTTGTGCGTAATGTAGACTAAATTCCTTGTATATACTGCGGCTGGACCTTTTTTTTTTTTTTTTTGGTCCACCAACTCTAAAATTTTAAATTTTTTTTTTTTTACTTCCCCCACTTAATTTCAAATCCACATCTCCGACTCCCCCCCTCCCCTTTTGAACCCTCTTCGGATCTTATTATTTTATTTTTTTTTTTTTTTTGTCTTTACTTCCCTCCCCTCTAACGTTATAAATACCATTAAATTTCTTTGAATTTATTTCTTTCATTTTAAAATCACATACAAATCTCATTTTTAAAACTATACTTATTTTCACATAGAATACCCGCGGATTCTTTTATTGGTTATTAGCCTGTGTCGTATTCTAAGAGCAGATCGCGCCTTATTATTATTATAATTATTATTATAATTATCATTGTTATATATTTTTATCACAATTAATTAAAAAAAAATGACTCAAACAGCTCTTTCACATAACTCCCCTCTCATCAAAGCTGCAAAAAGAGCCTTCGAGCTTGTGGATCTTTACTTAAGTTCTTCAAGTCTTTCTGACATAATAGAATCACAACATAAAACTACTTCACTAAATGGCCATATTAATGGTGTCAACAAAAGCATACTTCCTTGCTCTATTTACCCACATATCGAAAAAAGTGAATTTGTTCAGCTTGAAAGTGACAGAAACGAGTGCAAGGAACGAGTTGTTGAATCCATGCAAGTATTAGAAGAGGCTCTTAATCGATATAAGTAAGTTTTTATTCTATGATTTTACATTCTGTTTTCATTTTTCTAACTCTTTCCCTTTTTTTTTTCTTTTTTTTTCCTTCTCTCTCCCCAGATTTGAAGAACTTGCATTATCTTTTAACGGCGGTAAAGACTGCCTAGTTCTTCTTATTCTTTTTCTCGCAGCTATTTATAAGAGATGGCTTCAATGCAATGAATATATTCCTATCACCCAATCTCTTCTTCCTTGTGTATACGTTCGCAGCACCACCGCGTTCCCTCAAGTTGATGCCTTTGTTTTGGAATGCAACGCTCGTTATGCTCTCGATACTACAAATCTGGCGATGCCAATGAAAGAAGCTTTGAGTCAGTATATTGATATTCGCAACAATAAAATATCACAAAATAATTCCACATCACAACTTAACGGATCCAGTGATCCGTTAGATACCAAACTAAAAGCCATTTTTGTCGGAATCCGAAGAACAGATCCATACGGCCAACATCTCAAGCATTTCCAAAAAACTGATAAAGGATGGCCCGATTTCATTAGAATCCATCCAGTAATTGACTGGCGTTATAAAGATATTTGGAACTTTTTGCGGGTTCTTGGTATCCCTTACTGCATTTTATACGAACTCGGTTACACATCCCTAGGCGGTACAGATAACACTGTACCAAATCCTGATCTTCGACGAGAGGGTTCCTTCAGCCATCTCGAACCAAAACCACAATCCTTGAACGAGCTTCTGGAAAACCATCGAATCGTTTTTAAACCTGCACATCGACTTGAAGATGAGTTACACGAAAGAGAAGGTCGAGCCTGATCATGACACTTAGCTTACGGGTATTTGTAAAATAGTTTAAATTTAATGAACATTTCTTTGGATATATTATACCAATGTTTGAATTCGAAAATTCGTTTCCTTAAAAAAAAGGTTCACAGCTATTCAATAAACGTAACTACTAAATTTACATAAATTTTTTTTTTTTGACATAAAAGATGATGAAGAAAAAAAATAAAAAATGAAAAAATTACTTTTTAATTTTTCTGTTCTTTTTATCTTTTTCTTTCCCCTCATCACGGATAAGTTTCCGTCGCTTAGTGCGATTACCCGTGATTTTCAATACCCCAGACTTTGATTGTTTGTTTTTCTCGACAATTGGGGTTTGCTCCTTTACAGTCACTCTCTTTTTCCCTGAAACTGGCTTTTCAACTTCACGCAAAACAAGGGTTCCAAGAATATGATCTTTCAAAGTGTTCCTTTGCCGCAAAATTTTTCTCTCTTCTTTATAAGCCTGTGTGTATGCTGGTTCCAATAAGCTATGTAACTTTTTCATGAACCGCAAAGGCTTTGCCACAATTAAAATCTCTCTAATGACTTGCTTCTCTAGCTTTTGGAAAACAGACTCATCAATCTCATCATCTGCATTTTCAACAAGCTCAGGGTCTCGAGCCTTAACCCGTTTCCCCTTTTCCTGAAGCTCTTGAAGCTGCGTTTCAAAGTAATGCTCAAGTCTTTGGATTGCAGAATCAACATCTGTTTGAAACTCTTTAACAGATGAATACTTCAAAAGATCAATTCTCTCCTTCACAAATCTAAATCCACCCAAGGCTTCATAATGATCATAATTATCAAACTCGTTTTCTCCTTCTTCTTCAACATTTTCATGTAATGCTAGGTCCATGTAATTGTGTCGTTTGTCCGAATCGCAAAGAATGGCCCAAACAGGCAAAATGGCAGCATTAAATACTTCTTTAGCTAGACTCATGACCATTTGGAACCCAGCCTCTGCAAATTCTACACCAACACGTTCACGAATCACATTGTTTCCTACAATATGAGACCACCGGTGTAAAATAAGAGAAAGCTTCTTATACCGTTCCAAAAGCATACAAGTTTGAGAAATTTTGGAAACAGCTTCTGAGTTTGACAAGTATGGGGAAAAAAGAGAATGCGAAGACAGGTCACATAGTTCCTGGTTGGGTTCACATTCAGAAGAAAACTTGGATGCAGAGGAATTCATTTGTCCAGTAAAATTTCCATGAGAATAATCAATAGTTGTCTTCAGTTTGCTAGAAACAAGTCGATGAAGAAGAGCAGCACCGCAACGGCTCTCGCGTTTAAGAGCCCAGTATCTGGCCATAGTTTCGACAAAATCCCTGCAACCCAAAATATCAAAATGTTTAAGGCCTGTAACAACTTGGGAAACTATGCAAGCAGGAATCAATGGATTTTTATTAAATGTTGTCCATCGGTGCTCCAAAAAATGTTGCTGGCGGAAATAATTCTCATTTTCTTCAGTAAACTCATATTGTTGAGCATCGTCATTGTCATTGTATGAATCTTGCAATACATCAATTCCAACTTCATTGTTGCCGCTTACTGTTTTAGTTGAATGGGATAGTGACTTGGAAAGCTTGTAATTTTTGGGAGTATGGTGCTTGCAATAGCATACTGGAGTAAATGTAAAAGTTTTGGGAGAACTTGAAAGTGAATCTTCATTTTCATAATTTTCTAGATGATCAGGAAAATAAACTGTTTGGTTTAATCTCATAAATAACTTGGCTTTTTGAGCACATGTGACGTGGAAAGTTGCTGTGCAGTTTGGTGATGAGCATTTGATGCAAGCCTCATGACTAGGAGGGTTAGAAAAATCGGAATGACCATTCATTTTGCAGATGGTGCATTTATAATGCAGGTTGGAATATGGAATCCTATCAATTCCAATAATGGGTTTCATGGAGGTATTTTCCACAGATACACCAGGAAGCCATAATGCACAAGCGAGATGTGCCCACTGGCCATCCTCAGTGGGTTTGAAAGCACCCGTAAAGTCGGGGCAAAAAATGCACTTTACTTCAAAGTCAGGAAAAGTAAACTGTTTTTTTTCAGGTTTACTCCGACTAGATTCACCAGTCTCAAAACCTGGAGAGGTTTCTTCCTGTTTCACATAAACACCAGTTTCATGGTTGCTATTAGACCCGCTTTTTTCCAAAGCCAGGTGGCGAATGTAGTTGTAATATTTTTTCCTCAAGTGTTTTTGTTTAAGTAAACATCGGTCACATCGCCATTGGCCTTCAGGAATAAACTGAACGCCATAACACTCCTGGTGTACACCAATATCGCAACCATCACAAAAAACAATTTCATTAGTTTCTGTTGACTCCTCTCCACAACAGACTGCACAAACTTGGCCATCATCGCATTTCTCATCGTCATGGGAAATACAACTGTCTTTTTCAAAAAGTTCATGAAACTCATCATTTGGTTTATCGCTAACACCATCGTCTTTGGTTTCTGTAATGATATATTCCTCAGGTTTATTTCCAGATTTCGAAGTATTTAACTTAGCTTTGGGATTTTCGCTTTTAGTAGAATCATTAGTATAAGAATGAAAATCAGCAGGAACACTTTGCAAGCTTTTGTCCAATTTCGGAGGTATTCTGCGCTCCAGATTAACCCATGCTACTTCCAAAAGCGTCATAGTGACTTCAAAAACTTCATTAGAAATTTCTTTTGGAAAGTCCTCACTTTTGGAGTCAATCGGTTGGGATTGAGAAAGAAGCGTATTTCGACGCTGGTTAAGAATGTTTAAATACTCCTGGTCTTGAGTATCCATGTCATACTCAACCTTAAGTTGATGACTAAATCCAGGGAAAAATGAAGAGCTCGTATCTTCAGTCAAGGGGAAAAACAACGTATCAAAAGAAGGACAATCGCGATTACACACCTCGCCTTCTTGATGGTTATGACCCAAATTGTAAGAAAAGTCATCTAGCACAGAGACCAATTCAGGGATATGTCTGGTGTAAAAATCATCATCTTCAAGAGAAGATGGCATGGAAACAGATTGATTTTCAAAATGTTTAGAGAGATGAGTAAACCCAGCGAGCTCTAAAGTTTTTGAGCTTTCAGTCAGCTTTAAAGGATAATCACTCAATAAAGGAGAAACCTGGTAATCTGTTGATTTCTTAGATAATGAAATGGAAGTTTCAGGTATAGGAGATTTGCAAACTGTAAATTTTTTAAAGTCATCCGGTAATTTTTGGTCCGAAGAGGAGACCACAAATAATGGAAGGTCCTCATCCACATCTATATCTGGATAGATATCCTTAAGCAAAGCCTCTTCCCGAATAGGCACGTCAATATTTGGAATAACAGGGGCTTTCTTTCGAGCCTTTGTTTTAGTTTTAGACTTAGACTTGCTTCGCTGTTGTGGTGTTTTGCGATATGAACCTTTTGTAGAACGAGTAACTTCAGAAATGGAATTGAACTTTTCAACTGCTGGTGAATTAGACTTTGTCTTTTTGGCTACCGTATTTTTTTTGGAATCAGAAGTAGCCTTTTTAGAAGGATCAAGGACCTTTTTAGAAAATGCAACTTTTTTAGTAGTCGCTATTGTCTTTTTAACATCACCAGCTCCCTTAACTTCAATGGATTTTTGAGAATTAGGAGGCTTTTTGGCATCTGCTAATTTTTTATCGTCGCAAACCTTTTTAGCAACAAGAGCAATTTTTCTGGCTTCTAGGGTCCTTTTGACGTCACTGACTCTTATAGAATCAAACAACCCCTTGACATCAACATCAACCTTTTTGCTTTCAGAATTTTTTTTAGGCTTTTCTAAAGCAACCTTCACAGATGGCTCGACTTCCATAGATAAATCTCGACTATTTGAAATAGGAGACGGTTCCATTTCATTGCCGAGGTGAGACAAATCAACCTCGTTTAAAGACAAATCTTTATTTGCATTGGAATCAACAAGCACAGGTGATTTTTGTGGTTTGGTGACTTCTTTTTGAATATGTGTTTTGATGGTATTACCTTCTGGAGACTCTGCTGAAATTTTAGAAAACTTGTTGCCTGGAATTACAGGGAAAGTTTCCTTCAACTCGGAAAACGAATCCGACGAGACGACCACCTTATCTTCTTTAGATTCCTTCAATTTTTTATTCTTGACCGGCAAGGGTTCCTCCACAACTTCCACGCAATCATCATTAACTTGACCTCTGCTGGTTCGACGTGTGACTCTTACTGGTCGTGGTTTTGCTATTTCAACCATTTTTTCTTCAGCAGGTAAACCATCAGTTTGAGAAGAACGAAGCCGCTGTGATTTCTTCTGACCTTTATTTGATTCCATCAATACCTTTGCTGTTTTAAGGATAGACTCATTAAAGCTTTTGGTTCTATTCCACGTTTTTATAGGCTTTTCATTTAAAGTAGAAGAGGAAGATAAAGACGAAGCTGGATTAATAATTTTCTTTGAAGAAGATGGGGGTTCAGCCTTTTCAACTTTAAGGGTTTCGGCTTGTTCTGATTTCTTCGCTTGTTCTGATGCTATTTTCCCAGAGTTTTCAGCTTCTTGGTCATCTTTTTTAGTTTCATTGGCTTCACCTCTTATACCTTTTAAAATCTTCGAAAAGTTTGTGGATTTTGAAAGTTTTGCGGCCTTGGGAAGTTTTTCAACCTTGGGAATAGTACTGGAATCATTTGTAGAATGCACAGAGGTGGTGGTAATAGATTCTGGATTAGAAACTGTACTGCTGCCAATGAAAACTATTGAAGAATCCTGGGGTATATTCAATGATGCATGTGAGGCTGTAGAGTTGTCGATAGCACAGATTGTTTCTTCAGAAAGGCCAGAGGTGTTTATATTTTGCGACACGATATGTAAATCATTATGGGTTAAATTAGAAACATATGAAATATTTGTGGATCCGTACTCGTTAGATGGATTAAATCCAGTATTTTGAGGGTAATTGTTATTGATGTTGTCGTTGTTGTTATTGGCATATGATACTTCAGATGTTGGTAAAAACTGTTGAGCATTAGTCAAAATAGTTTGATTCCATTGAGCTTGGAATACTGATGAAGATAACAAAGGTTGTGTTGGAATCTGCTGATTGACCATGTTATTTACAACAATTTGCTGGCTCAAATATGATTGGGGGATTAATGCTGGATCAGTGTTGGTGAAAGAGTTTGAAAAGTTTTGAGTATTTGTTGCATACAATCCCTGGGATTGAGATTGAGATTGGGACTGAGACTGAGACTGAGTATTTGAGAGATCAATCTGATAACTTGGAGAATAACTTTGAACCTGGATTTTATGATTTGAAGGATATGACTGAGGGTCAATATACTGACTAGGTCGCGGCGGCAGAAAAGAGATTTCAGAATGTTCCTGGTACTGGTTTTTAGGTTGATGTTGTTGCTGGATAGAAAGATGCCCAGTTCTTTGTAATTCCGATATTTGATTTGATTCATCAGATTTTTTTGGAATTTCAATTGGTGATCGTTGAGACGTTATATGTGTACTCTTAAGAGCTGATTGATAAACTTCTGGTGGAATTTGGGTGCTTGAAATTGTTTTCAGTTTTTCACGCAACGCATCTCTTTCATGTCCTGGGAAAAGATCCTCGGAATTGTTACCACCTTTTCTTTTGCTTCTAGTGGTCCCCACAAGTGGTTTTGTTTTTTGAAACGCTGGAGACTCATAATTTGCCGGTATTAAAGATTCAGTGTATGAATCATTAGAATTGAAGGAAGAAAATCTTGATGCAGGAAATAAATCACGGTCATAATAATCATTATTATCACTTTTCCCTGGGACCTTTTCATAAACTGAATTAACTAGAGGGTAACTGGATTGCCTGGAACCAGTCTGTAAATTGTGGCCAGTGGGTTTGTAAGAAGGACTTGAAAAAGAAACTGGAGGGTCAGAATATGACGATTGAATTTCATTTGAGAAATCTACATTCGGAGATTGTGTGTAAGATTTATGCTGGTGATGACGTTGATGATGAGACGAGGGTTGATTGAAGCCATGTTGAGTAAGGTTGATATTTTTGTTAGAAATTTTAGTCTTTTTGTATTCATGATGTCGATGTGAATCAGCATTGTTATAACCTTTTTCAAGGGCATTGTGTGCATGAAAAGCAGTTCCATAAGGTTTCAATTTGTCATGTTGTGAATGATGATTTTCCACCATGGTATAAGGGTTTTTCCGGAAAGTAGAACTAGGGTGCTGGCTGTTGTATAATAAAGAGCCGGTAGAAGAATTGTACATATCATTTGCAGGGGATCTTTCTGGTTCGACTCTATTACCGGAATAGTTGTAGGTGTGATGAGTTTGTTGAAACCTATGTGAGTCCTCGTTTCTGTATACAAGCGAAGGAGGGGTATCTTCTTGACCTTGAGATTGGCTAAGGGAATAGTCGTTATAATCGTTATTCCTCTGCGGTGGCATTCTCAAAGTAAAAGGGCTATTTAAAGTGACATCGAGTATTAGTTAGATTCTTGAAACAAATGGTTGTAGTGTTTATGATATATATATATATATATATATATATATTCTTTTTTTTGATAATAAGACATACCCTACTTGTTTTTGTATAAAAGAACAATATTACAATATATTGAGTAGATGGGAAGTGATAATATTGATGATTTTACATGTGAAAAGTCATGACAAAAAAAAAAAAAAACAATGAAAGAATAGAAATAAAAAAAGATTAAATTTTTTTATTTTTATAAAGGTTTAGTATATTTGAAATGTTTTGAAAAGAACGAATAATGAATGTTTATCAGGATTAGTTGAAAGTTTAAGGTGCCGGGGTCTTATTTTTTTCTCTTTCTCTCTCTCTCTGTTAAAAAAAAAAAAAATAATTATTACATATTTGTGTTACAATTGTTATAACCGGAGCCAGAAGTAGGGTTTGTTACATCGCCACCCGGTTGCAATTAATACAAATTTGAAGTGAGCCCCGGTCATTCAAAAAAAAAAAAAAAATAATAATAATAATATAATAATAATAATAATTCAACAAAAGCTTAACTTTTGAACATTCAAATATTTCATTTTTTTCAAAAAAAAAAAAAAAAAAAAAACATAGATAAACATGGATTATCAAAACCGAGTTGGATCCAAAAAAGGAGGTAAGTGTTTTTTTATTTTAACAATTTGTTTTGTCAAGCTAACTTTTTTTAACAGGTGGTGGTCTCGCATCTTGGAGTCAAACAAATGCCAATCTTCGCGAACGTCAACGTAAACTGGCACTAGAGTCGATTGACTTGGCCAAAGACCCTTACATTTTTAAGAACCATCTTGGATTATTTGAGTGCAAACTTTGTTTAACAACTCATGTCAATGATGGTTCATATCTTTCACATACTCAAGGCCGTAAGCATCAGTTAAACCTGGCGCGACGCGAAGCCAAAGAACGCGAGTCACGACGACACGACGTGGATTTGTCACAACAGCAGTCAGCAACTGGTACAGAATCACAACCATTGAAACGCAAAACTCCTAAGATTGGTCGACCTGGTTATAATATTATGAAAGTTAAAGACCCGCTCACGCGACAACTTGGGTTAACATTCCATTTGGAATTCCCGGAAATTGCATTGGACGAAGTCCCACGGTACCGGTTTATGAGTGCTTTTGAACAGCGCGTGGATTTGCCTCCAGATAAACGGTTCCAGTATTTGATTATTTCGGCAGAGCCTTATGAAAATTGTGCATTTAAAATAGATGCGAGAGAAATAGATCAAAGAAACGGCCGGTTCTGGACTTATTTTGATAAGGATACAAAAGATTATTATCTACAGTTATTTTTCAATAATACTCCACGGAGGCCTGCTGCTTCTCTTCCAGCAGCTCCAGTGAAAAATAATTAAAAATTTTTTTTTTTTTTTTTTTTTTTTTTTTGATTTATGTGTACTTTCATGAAAAACAAAAAAAAAAAACAAAATAAGGAAAAATTTCAAAATAGTTAATAAAAATTATTAAATAATTCTAGTCAAACACTAGGTGCATCCTGAGTGATTATAATAGTAAGGTGGATGGGAGTTATCATGACCCGTTGTATTGTTTTGGAAATGCTGCTGCTGCCTCGGGTTTGTACCGAAATAATTTTGATGGAACATTAATTGGTCTTGTTCAGGCGGCGGGTGATTTCTATGTGTAGGAGTGTCAACTAAGTATTGGTCTTCCAATATGCGTAATGGTGTATCAGTTAGGAGAGAAGTATGGTTATGTATACTAGGAGCATGGCTACTGCTTGAAGAGCTTTGGTTACTACTCATGTAACTTGACGAGCCGTCGTTATCATAAACTAAAGATGGTGGGCCAGAAATGTTGGAGTCTAATTCTGGGCCGTATTCTACGAGAGTTGTACCTGTGACTTGACCCGAGGAGGATGGGGAGGAGGAAGAAGATGCAGCTAATGAGGGGGTGCTAGAGTTAAGAGGTAATGATGAATAAGGGGGAGGTGTTTCGTTCCGCCGATCATAAGGTATTCTTTGATTATGAAGGTGGCCATGCTCGTCAGAGCTATCATCATCAAAAGTCCCAGTGCGACTAATAGAAGTTCTTAAACTACTATTGTCACTAAGAGTGAGAGACTCTGAGGTAGATGCTCTGTCGTCGTCGTCGGATAACTCCGAGTCAGACTCTAAGTTTTGACGGGAGCCAGGCTTAAATAGGGAAGGAGAGTATTTGTAATGGCCCTTTTCGTCTGTCCAGGGTGCAGGCCAGCTATCATCCAATGACGACGATGAGGCAGCAGAAACTTGACCAGAAGTTCTTGAGTGAGAAGATTCTCCTCTATTATTGAAGACCTGTTGATTTGTAATGACAGTTTGATTATTTTCAAATGAAGGTTTTTGTTGGAAGTTAGATAATTGAGAGGATTGTTGTTGTTGTTGTTGTTGTTGTTGGTTGGATGAAGGTGTAGAAGAATACTGTGAGGTTCTAAAGAGACCAAAAAATGGGTTTCTAAGAATAGAAGGTTCCATCGAACGGTTGGAAGAAATAGAGGATCTAAATGGGAACCAGTCGCCATCATTTCCAAAGACCAAGTCAGTGGAAGACCCAGCAGCCTGTCCTGGAGTAAAGGAGTAAGGACGTTGAGAGAAGTTTGGAGGAGGCATTCTGTTTTCACAATTTGAGCACCCAATGCAGGGAGGATCTATTTCTGCATCTTCAAAAGAGGGTCTGTTTGATTGTTGGTAAGGAGTGAGTTGGAAGGTGTATATTTGGGCAAGTTTAATGTCCAGGATGGAAAAGAAAGAAACAAGCCAAAGAAGAGCGTGAAGTCCAAGATTAAAAGTAGACTCGATAAGTGCCGGGTGAAGGCCAGTGCCATAGTACTCACTGTAGATATGAAATGAAGAACGGAACATGCATATTGGAGCAAGTAAAAGACCTGTTGGTGCTGCAATGTAGTAAGAGAACATGAAGCCGAGACGT